>NC_056731.1:1080078716-1080103716 GCF_019279795.1 Protopterus annectens
AGCTTCAGTGCTAACTTTACCCCCCTCACACCCCCTAGAGGGCCCATCTCTATACCGGAAGAATGCAAAGTTCCTATAATCACGGCTGCACAGGTAAAAAAACACTCTCCAAAGCCAAGAACACAGCATCCATGGGACTTGACAATATCCCAGGCTGCGTTCTACATGAACTACAGAATGAACTGGCACCCGACCTAAGTACCATGTTCAATCATAGCCTCAGCTCAGGCTTTGTACCCACTGAATGGCGCACCGCGATGGTTATCCCACTCCACAAAGGGGGAGCCACAATGAACCCCGGGAACTACCGCCCCATTAGCCTGATGAGCCTGGTCTGCAAGGCCATGGAATGTATCATCATGGAACTCATAAGCAAAGACATTGATAATATCCAAACTCTGGACCCTACTCAGTTTGGATTTGTAAAAGGCAGATCATGTCTCCTAAACCTGAATGACTTCTTTGAAGCAGGCACCAAAGCCATAGATGAGGGTAAAATGGTTCACACAGCTTATATAGATCTCGCCAAGGCTTTCGACAACATCCTCCACTCTGGAATTATAGATAAGCTCATTAAACTAGGTATAAATCCCTATGTCACAAGATGGGTTGCCAACTGGCTCACAGACAGAACCCACACTGTGAAAGTAGCAGATTCCAAATCCAACTTCAGACCAGTGACAAGTGGAGTACCACAGGGTTCAGTCCTGGGTCCTCTCCTCTTTGGTATCTACTTCTCTGAAGTGCAGGCTAACACAGAAGGTCTTTGGCTAACAAAGTTTGCAGATGACTGCAAACTAGGAGCCATAATCGAAACTCCTAATGATGTGGACAAACTACAAAAGGGCCTCACTGAGACAGATGCCTGGTGTCAAAGCCATGGCCTGAAGCTCAATGCCAAAAAGTGTATTGTCATCCCCTTTGGTAAAAACTCTGTACCCATGAACTAACACATAGCTGGTAGTCTACTTAATGCTGAAAATGTGATGAGACCTTGGGACACAGGTGGACAGTAGTCTCTCCTTTGATAATCACATCGCCACAGTGTTCAGGAAATCCTTCAGTGTGGCTCATTTCATCACAAAAGAATTCTCATCCAGAAAAAAAGAGGTCATTGTTCCCCTCTACTCATCATTCATTAGACCCATTATAGAGTATAACACCCCTTTTGGTATGTACCTCACAAGACATCTACAACAACTGGAAAGACCACAGAAATACCTCACAAAAAGGATTACTGGCCTCAAACAGATGCCCTATGCAGACCGTCTCAAAAAACTACAGCTTTACTCCATCGCATATCGCCTACTCAGGGGAGATCTCTGCCTAACATACAAAGATATGTCAAACCCAGAGCTGTTGGACATACTCCACTTAATGAAATCCCAATCCCTCTGAGCTACATGCTCTAGGGACCTAAACCTTGTCACCACAATAAACAGAACATGCTGGAGGGATAGATTCCTGTCCCAGAGACTTCCCATACTCTGGAACAGACTACCTATCTATGTCAAACAGAGCTCCTCATTAGCACTCTTCAAGAAAAACCTTGATGATTGGATGGGAAATGGGAAATTCACCCCAGGGATCACTTCTGTGGCTCTGCTCGACAGGGGCACAGGAAAATAATTTTCTTGGGTGGCAAAAGCCAGGGTACATTTTTTGGCTAGGCTTATATAGGCCCTAGGGCCAATAGCCTAGTACCTACCTATGAACCTATGAACCTATGAACAGGGAAGGTGGTACATCAAGAGGAAAGGCTATCCCTCTGTCAACTGTCAGGTAGTCTGTAATGCTCAAAGGCTAATCTATAGTGTTAGTAGGTAACTCTGACAGTTTCCATGACTCCCACACCTATGACCTGTATCTATGGTATTCTAGGAGCAAGTTTCCGCAATGTTTCCTGGTGAGGGTTGTAGGATATGCACTGGACACCTCACTCATGATACCTGTGAGCAAGCCACACGACCCCGACAGAGCAAGTATACAAGGATGCACGTGCTCAAACTCAAAATATTATAGAGTATGTTTTTGGCTTGCTCAAGTCATGTTTCTGATGTCTAGATACATGTGAAGATGCCCTGCAGTATGGCACAGCCACCCCAACCAAAATACTAACAGAATGTGCCATTTTACATAATATCATTGTTATGGAACAGCTGCAACAGGGACAATGAGGTGAAGGACCTCAGTTCCAAGCACCACATGCAGGGTGAGAAGAGCCAGCAGACTCGGATGAGGAGTCTGATGAAGAACCAGCAGTTGAGGATGATCCTGGCAGATGGAGGCATGTACAACATGCTATGGCCCTGGAAATAGGCAGAGGCTAATGCACACACTCACTACCTAAGTGAAAAGCTAAGCGCAAGCAAATAATAGCAATGGTGCATGTTAAACTAACAGCAGCCTTTATTTAACCATGTAATGTCTGTTTTCTGGGAGTGTCAGGTAGTCTCAACCCCAGAAGAGACAAAACTTGTATCAGCAGCATTAAACAAAGCAAGTGATGAACCTGTAAAGAAGACAAAAATGATTACCCTCAAATGTAAATATTGTACTTCACTGGGACAAAACATGCTCAACCGTACAGGTATGTCAGCAGTAACTCATGAGTGATATATGCAGCATAAGAAATAAAAACATGTAAGCTATTAAGAATGGCTTGTCGCAGCACATATAATTAGCATGTGTGTCAATCAAAAGCAGGTCCACGTAAAAACAAACACACAGAATGTTGCCAAATTTCACAGTCATCCACATTAGTACATGAGCAATCATGCTTAAGCCTCCCTAAGAAATAGAAAATATAGCATAAGTACACAAAACACAAATTAGAAATATGCCACCCAACAGAGTAATAAAACAAATACTTGTTGACCAAACAGATCTGCTTAGCCTGTTTACTACTGTGCATCATGGATAAAACTTGCCCAAGTTAGACACCCAAACAGTGACCAGGGCAATCTTAGCATCATCTGCACAAGGCACTGAGAAAGTAGTAATTCACCTTTAAAAGGACTGTATTACTACTAAAACCACAACAACTGCAACGAGAAGCACAAGCTAAATAGTACTGAATAAACATGAGCAGAATAACAAAAATGTGTAATTCAGTACAATAGTTTTGCTGAAACAAAGCATCTGACTAAGCAGGCATGAGCTGTCCACTCTGTGCATCAGACAGTGGCAACCCTAAGTCACAAAGAAATATGCAAAGGGCAGGGCACAGTCATTTTCACTTGCACTAGGGGAGGTGTTACAGGAGAGCAAACCTGATACCAAAGAAATGTATGTGTGTGTGTGTGTGTGTGTGTGTGTGTGTGTGTGTGTGTGTGTGTGTGTGTGTGTGTGTGTGTGTGTGTGTGTGTGTGTGTGTGTATGTGTGTGAGTGCACATGAGCGCATGAGCGCATGAGTGAGAAATAAGGTTAACAGCTAATAAATATTGTCAGGGCCAATAGCAACAGGTGCAAAGAAATTTATATTAATGATTTATATACAGGAGTGTGTGTGAAGTGGCATGGGCAAGATGAGCTGTACTGTTTGTGGGTGTTAGGAACACAGCCAAAGCTGTTGTTCTAAAACTATGCCCTGGCATCCTGGACAGGTGTGAGATGTACATGGTAGAGGATTCAGTTTACCACCAGTGTCCCGACTATGGGAACTACCTGTGCAAGTAGTTACACTGCTATTTCCATGACCCTGGTTAGCTGTCAAGGTGCTACCTGAGTATGAGAGATATCAGCTGGATGAGATCTCATCACAACTAAGTCCACAAGCATGACCAAGTGATCACCTCAATGACTGATGGAGCAGAGGAAGTAGTACTTCTAGCAATGCAGTGGCTCTTTCGCCAAATGGATGCTGACCCTCCCCCCAGCATAAGTTGCATTGCATGTAATGCATGATCCAGTGTGTCATTCATCCAGCCCAAGGTCTCACCCCCTATGGTTTAGGCAGTGTCAAACATTGGAAAGCACAACATGCAGTACTCTAACTATCTCTTCTCAGGCCCTGGTTGAGCTTGCCTGTGCCTCTGTGATGGCCTTGCACACATGATGGTTGGCACCTACTGACACACCAACATTAAGGAGAGGGTAGAAAGCATGTCTCCTCTGAAAACCATTAACTATCACCCCTGTGTTATACTTCACTCTCATGATGGCTTTGTGGAGACTCTGCAAGCTCTGCAACTGGAGTAACCATGCTACCATTCTACTATGATCAACCATGTCACCTTCAACCTGTCCTATATCAAAGGGTTCTATGTCAAGGATATGCACAGGCATACTAACTATGTCCAAACTCTGGGGAGGAATGGTGGAGCCTCAGCCTCAATGACAGACTGATCCTCTGCAAGCCCAGATTGTCAGAAGCTGCTGATACCCTGACATCAGGCAGTAGGATCTACACAACAAAAAGAGATACACAATGCAGTCCAGCCTAGTTGTGCCCCTATGTATCACTGGTGTTTATTAGGAGGGGGTATGTTAGTTATGAAGTTTCTAGAGGTTATATTGGGGAGGGACATGTTAGTATGGGCATTATTGTCTCCCTCTGTCTATCAGAAACATGGTGGCCAGATCCAGAGTGAATTTCAAATTTCCCATCCATAAATATGGTTAATGAAAGACTCTACTTAATATGGCTGGGGAGCCTGTTCCAGAGCATGGGGATCCTCTGAGACACATATCTGTGTCTTCAACATGTCTTAGTTATGTCACAAGCAAAACTTAAATCCTTGGATCTAGTGTTTCTGATGCTGTTCATTTTGCAGATGTCCAAAATGTGAGTCGGAGCTAGATGATATGCTATGTAACCCTGTGTTTAACAATACCAAATGCAAGTGCAAGTAAAATTTTCAGTAACATAGATCACAGGATTATAGGAGGTTACTAGGGTAATGGCCCTGCTAATAGAGGATATCCACCAGAATGGTCTGTCTTTCCTTGAGGAGCTGGTTTTAGTTCTGTTGGATATGGTCGAGTCCATGCAGTTGCACAGGTGTTTGTATACTGCAGTGCTATACTGTTCAGCATAGTTGTCTGCATTGTCTGGGGGGGGGGTAGTGGTATGAAGCTACATATATCCTCCCTTAGGAGGTTGTAGTCAGCTTTTGAGAAGATTTTTAGCCTGGTTATGGCGGGGGAGGGGGTTGTTGGGTGGGATAGAAACTTCGAATGACACAGACCAATGATCTGATCTCACCAGGGAAGAACATACTATGGGAGTGGTGCAGCAGTCACCCATGTTGGTAAGATCCAAGTCCAGAATGTTATCTCCCCTTGTGGAAGATGAGATGAGATAGTCTAGTATGTTAGAATTGATGAAATAAAGGAATCATTGTGTGAGTGCATTAGTGCAGGAATAGTTCACCCAGTCTATGGAGTAGTTGAAGTCACCAAGGATCAGGGTGTTAGGGATACCTTGATGGAGTCATGTAGGTCCAGCTAGGAGGAGTGGGTGTCCTGAGTCATGGAGGGGGTCTATAGCTGGCTCTAACTCAGATGGGTGTCTTGCCAACTGTTAGTTGAACATGGAGTAATTCCAGTGCATCATGCTATCAAACCAGTCAGGAGGTGTGCCTGTCCTCAATGAAGATAGAGACTCCACCACCCTTAGTCTTCCTGACCTCATTTTGAGGTTGGAATGTGTGGAATGACATATCACCTGGTAAGGCAGGGGTGCTTTCCACTGTCTGGAACCAAGTTTCTTTGACCGCACAGACATTGCTATCTTCCAGTATGAGTACAGCCTTCAGTGAGTACATTTTCAGGTTAAGGCTCCTAGCGTTAAGCAGCATGACCTTAAATTTGCTTTTTGACAGATCTTTTATGTTGAAAGATTTGTCTTTGAGACTTAGCCTAGAAAGACACAATGGGGGAAGCAAGAGCCTTGGCCAGGATCCGGAATCCCAGGGGTGACAAGTAGAGGCCTTCTCTGGCAAAACATCAAGGCCTGTCAACCACATCATCCCAGGCAGATACTGGATCCCCTTGGAAAGACACCAGAAACTAAGCAAATTGTTTAAGTCAATTATTTTTTGTTGATATTGTGGTATCATTCTTGTTGATGGTAGGATGCTGCTTAGGGCTAAGGTCATACCTGCTTGGGAAACATACTCTGAGAGCTCAATCATGTCTCTCTTCATACAATCCAGGGAGGTATGTCTCAAGTCATTCATACCAACCAGATTCAAAGATTAATATATAAATTAATTCAACTAAAAACTTTCGCCCATACCTTTTGCAGGTGGTTGTGGAACCTCAGTACCATATATGCCTAGACAAATAAATGGAGATGGCTAGAAGTAATAATAAGCATTTAACAGACGATGCTACATGAATGACCAAATATTTATAACTCTAAAATGATTATATAAGATATATCTTTAGCTGTGTCTCTGTATCTATATTTCTATCTGTGTGTATATATATATATATATATATATATATATATATATATATATATATATATATATATATTGATATGTCTATATATATATATATATATATATATATATATATATATATATATATATATATATATATATATATATATATATATATATATATATATATATATATATATATATATATATATATATCACTTAAAACCTCTAGGGAAAGAATTATAAACTTAGACAAAAAACTTTGCACAATGGCTCATATCCCCAGTAAGGAACTATGCAGTCATCAAGCTTTTGTTCCTTTTTAATAAAGTGGAAATTTTTCAGAAAAAAACAAACATAAAACGTCCACATTTTAATAGCACTCCAAAATGTTACATCACTTCCGTTTAATTTGTAACATCACTTCATTATAAAACATTGCTTCCTTTTGTAACATCACTTCCTTTAAAGAAACATGCTAAGCCTGTTAAAAGTCCTTAAAGCCACATACCATATATTCCATAATGAATAAAACCTTTGAACATACAAAAATAAAAATAAAAAATGCGTCAAACAATTAAATACAAACATGATAATAATAAAAACATTTGTCAATAATGTTTTATAATTTTTAAAACAATCATGCAACTTTAAATTTCAACAAACATTTCAGATTTAAATTTCCATTTCACCCTGGTGCTTGTTCAGCTCTCAAAAACACTTGCCATTTGTATTCTCTTACTTGTAGCACATTATTACAGCTAAATACACACCCCCAGATTCACTATTCATCCATACAGGACTAGCTACGTCCTGCACGGAAGCGACCGTTTAGGAGAAGGATGGCAGTGTGCCATGCATATCAATGAAGGCGCGCTGCCTGAGCTCCTAAATGGATAAGGAGTGTCTACGAGTGCAGGGGGTGTGTCTGAGAGCAGAGCTCTTAGAATATACATGCCCCCTGCAATCAAGAGCAGCAGTTTAGGAATAAGAATGAGCGAGACCACTCATAGGTGTTCGCATACCCCCAGCAACATCCCCCCAAGTTCATAAGAGCAATAGTTAAAACATGACATATAAGCAAGTCTTTTTTTATGAAACAGATTACACTTAACAGTAGATGCGCAGGTTTGCCCATCGCTTAGCTACAGTTAATGTAGCTTAAATGGCACAAGAGGATAAAATGCAAGATATATGCAAATGAAGCAGTACAGCAATAGTGTAGTGGGCAGAGCATTTGCCTTATGAGCAATCATTCCCGGTTCGAGTTCCACTCCAGTGCATTCCATTTTCCATGTCAAATCACTTTATGATCAATATTTTTTGTTGCATAACCTACTAAATAATATATATTTTTGAAATGGAGTTCTGCATTAAATGCTGATGTGAGGTGTCATTGTCGTAATATTGTGAAGTCCACAGATAATCACAAGTGCCCCATACAGTATATGTACACAGGGATCAGGAATACAAATGGAAGGTAAAATGTGTAATGAATGATAAATCCATACAGTTTCCAAATTCACCATCTTCCCCAAGAACCATTTGACATTACTGTCTAAATTAGTGTGGTGGTAAGAGGTAATAAGCAGTAGTAAGCAAGAGTAAGCATATTTAAGCAGTAGTAAGCAGGTTTAAGCCTGTTTGTGGGGAGGGTAAGCAATATGCACACAGGTTAAGCAATATTGAAGCTAAGTCCTTGTAAGAATATTTAAACGAAAGTTAGCATTACTTACCTTCGCGCAAACTCGCACAGACCCACTTACAATTGCTTAAAAGTGCCTTAATCACTCTGTATGCCTCAGCCGCCCTTCTGGCCAGAAACAAAATAACCAGCCTTTGCAAGTCTTGAAACCATGACCCTGTACACTTTAGTCACAGCAGTCAACCACTAAGCTATCACAGAAATGTGTAAGTGTGAGGTATCACCAAACAGATCCTTGCTATTGGAAAATCAAACTGAACATTTGAAAGGAAACTATATATAGTTTTATGTTGTATAACCTACTACACAGCATAAATATGTGAACTGGAGTACTTCAGTAAGCCCACATGTGAGGTGTCATTGTAATAAAGTGTTGAAAGCCCCTAATAAACACAAAGACTCCATACAGTGCACATACACATGAATCATGGATACCAAACACATATATAACATGTAATGAATAATAAATCAATGCCAAAAAGCAAATATAATGCAAATTAAATAGTAAGCAACGCTAAGCATTGCACAGCCCCGGTTAGTAGGTGTAAGGAATATGTAGGCCAGCTAATTCAGTCTGCCCATTGGTATACCACTTTAAGCAATGCCAACTTTAGGTAAGCAGGTTTGCCCATAGCTTAGCATTTTCAACATTGTCCAATCACGGCAAAGTGTGAGAAACTGGCCCTATTTAAACCCAACAGGCGGGAATACATCTCATAACTGGTTGCATCTTTCTCCTGTAGGCACTATGTCTGGAATGGAAGAGGTTGTGTGCTTTCACCCCAGTTCTGGGGCATCCAGGAGTCCAAAGTCATGGCAGAACTCCTTGTGAAAGACCATGACCAGAGACTGCTGCAGGCCCAGTACCAGGATTCCCAATAGAAAGTGGAAGCCTGAGACCATCTCACCTGTGACCTCAACAGTGCAACTGTCATACCCCGAACTGGTGACCAGGACAGGCATCACTATGCCAACCTGAAGCGGAGAAAGGGGGATCTCTTGGATCAGTGGATCCAAGAGGCTAGAAGGACAGAGGATGTAACAGCCATGTGTAAATATCAGTCCACTACCTGTTTAATAATTTCCAGCTCATCTATATTATGGATAGGTATGGCTAAATATTCCTCTTATGCCTTTCACAGTGGCAGGTGAGCGGGCTGCGAACCAGGGAGTCCATGCCTGTAAACTGCAGTTGTTGTGAAGCAAGACAGGTTAGTAATACTCTTGCATGTACTGTCATAAGAAATAAATCTAAAAGTAATAGTAAGTTAATTGCCTGTATAAAACCTGCATTGTTTAAGGCATGTACTGCATACACCAGAAAATATGGCAGGAAGAGTCTCATATAGGCTGTATGTAAATAAAAGCATAATAGCCTGACAATAAAGTTCTAACTGCTAGACTGCATGTGTTTACTGGTAATGTAGAGTTGCAATCACTTAATAGTACTGTTGCAGTAAGCACTGTTACCCACACTGTGCTACATAAATAAAATATTTAGGAATGTCTGTATGTGACTGTTGTAATCCCCAGAGGTCAAATAGTACAACTGAGAGAGACTTAGACAGAAAACAGTAAAAAAACAGACAACAAAAACAAAATGGCACACTCAACTGAAATGGGAACTACTGTGTTTTTAGCACACACAGCCATAGTTCGAATCCTGGGAGTGGTAGTAGGCTGTATGCAGAATCATTCCCCACAACTGCACAGAATGTCCAGTAAATCTACCCATATCTGCTGCCTGTCAACCTGTCCCCCTGGCAAATCAGTGGGATGATCCCAGATGTTTAGGCAGCAAACAAGACATACAACTGAATGTCAGCCATCTATAAGAACAAATCTGTCACTCTAGCAACTACCCAAAATGTTATGAGAGTAATTAGCCAAGTGTCCCATCTACACCCCATGTTGTCAAACTGTGACCAGAGTGTGTACAGTAACAGAGTGAACCGTATGTGCATAATACTAATGTGGAATCTGGTAATTTGTGTGGCAACATTCAGGTAGTGCTAACAAACATTGCTCCCACAGGTCTGTCAAATATGAACACTGTGCATAGAAATAAAAGATTGATATCCTGTACTGGTACTGTTTACTCTGGTATTGTATGGCATTGTTAGTGCTGTAGTGAATAATACGGTATTACTCATCACTGCCACCCACACTGTACTACATAATACAACTGTCAAGGAAATCCTGTATAAGAGTGTTATAATTACAAGGTCAGAATTTAAAACCACAGGAGAATTATAGACAGAAATCAGACAAGAGATATACAGCAGTATCTATATAGCACACTCAACTGTGATGGACAGTGTTTTATTTGTAGCAGTCACAGCCATGGTTCGAATCCTGGGAGTGGTAGTAAGTTGTATGCAGAATCATACCCCACAAGTATACAGAATTGTCCAGAACGTCCAGTTATTTGGCCCATATCTCCCAGCTGTTACCCTGTCCCCTGGCATATCAGAGTGCTAATCTCTGACATGTAGGCAGCATTTCATGTCATATAACTGACTGTCAGGCCTGTAAATATTTGAAAAATGTCAATGAAAACAAACCTGTCATTGTACAATTCACTAAAGGTTTAAGAAGTAAATAGTCAAAATATGTCCCGGTTAACCTGCACGTGGTCAAGACATGCCCAGAGTGTGTGCAATAAGAGATGGACAGGTATGTGCATAACATCAAACTGGAATCTGGGAATATGTGTAGAAACAGTTAGGTAGTGTTAACAAACAATACCTCCACAGGTATATCAACTAAGAGGTGTATACTGCAAGTAAAACTCAGTACATGTATGTAGTTGTCTACATCCATACCACAGTCCACTCCAAACTAAGGCGATAGGATAGTGTACTAATGCCTGTAAGGTACACATCACAGCACTGACTGGGAAAGTAATGTGAACTACAGGAATATAATAGCTGTTAAATGACATCTTTCTCTACCCCCACCACATCTGCAACAATAAACAAAAATACACATCTCAATCGCTATGCACTGCATTAAACCTACTGTTGGGACATATGTCCTATTGTTTTATAATTATTTAAATTTGTTTCTATGCATGTGCCATGTTGAAATACTCCAAAATTGGTGCCATGCTGCCATCAATGTATCTGCATGCTGTTGTAATGACCACTGTAGTTCCATATATGTTTGGGTTCTGTTTGCTAAGCAACTGTTCCATATCTGATGTTTGGGTTAATGGGAATATCTGTGCATGCTGTTATACCTAATCCTGGAATGTGTTGACTACTACTAACCCACATATGTTAATAAAATTTAAACACCATAGCACGTTTGGGAAGGTCGGTCCTGGCGGACCCACCTGTCCCACCTCAGCTGGCCATGGCACCGGGCACCAGCACGTCTGGGGACCAACCTGGGACCTCCTCGTCCATTGGCCCTGCACCTCCTTTGGGTGAAACCACCTCAGGGGATGGGGATCACTCCCCACCTGGAAGTGGGCATGGACAGGACCCTGTCACCCATGTCCAGGTCTGGGTCGTGGTGCATAGCGAGCTCCCAAGGGTGTTCGGAGATCTGCTACACCAGCTTGAGGGCCATGTGTCACAATTAGAGGGTCGGCCTGGCCCTCATAATCAGCCCGCAGCACAGCCACCTTCGGGGCTGTGAAGGTGCAGTGTTGACTGCCCATGGATGGTGACCTCAGTCCCAATATTTCCACTAGGGGGCTCATGGGCTTCCAATTTCTAAACACCCTCCCCATCAAGGTGTTTACCCCCCCACATGTGTCATGTACCACCCCTGTATGCATCTTGTTTGTCTTGTCTGTTAACCTGCCCAACCTACCTCCCCAAATATATCTACTATCCCTCCCCAACATCTCACTCTCACCTGAAAAAAAAAGGGCAATCTGTTCCCAAAAAATAATCTCGCCTCGTACATAGCTGTCCATTTTGCACGAGTCCGCCTGACACTTGTAATCTGGTCTAATCGGCTTCACAACATATTATTGCTGCCCTCACCCATCTCTCAGGGGTATGAGTGTCTAAATCTATCTCCAAATTCAGTGTATATGCACAGTTGTTGCTATAAAAGAAATGGCAGATATGGACCTTCCCTATACCCTTCCCGCACATCCCTAGCTATTTTCCCTACTATATTTCCCTCTTTATGCCCCTTTTTCATCACTTTCCTTACAACCCTTTTTCATTTCTTTTAAAGAAATTAGCACAGGGGAAGTGGGAGTAAACACTTTTAAGCAGTAGTAAGCAGGTTTGACCTTGTTTGTATGGGGGTAAGCAATGCCTACATAGGTTAAGCAATTGAGAAGCTAAATGAGTATACGGAATTGTAACCAGAGGTAAGAATTGCTTACCATCACGCAAACCCACTTACAACTGCTTAAAAGTGCCTTAATTACTCTGTATCCAACTGCCCGTGTTCTGCCCAGCAACCAAACAAACATCCTCTGCAAGGCTGGAACCCAGGACACTGCACACCATAGCAAAAGTAATTTACCACTAAGCCATGTCAGATATACATATCTGATGTTTTCAGAAACATATATGCCAGTACATTCAAACAACAATACAGGAAATGTACTTAAACATGTATATGTATGTGTGTGTGTGTATATATATATATATATATATATATATATATATATATATATATATATATATATATATATATATATATATATATATATAAAACTATTTAGCTCTCTCTCTCTATATCTATATAGATATATATAGTTTGTCTTTTCAAAGTTAGGGGTCGCCACAGTGGAACTCCAGTCCACTAATGATTGGCAGCAGATTTTCATGAATGCCAAGGTGCCAGCTCGACATTCAACCAAGGCACACCCATTTACACATGTCTTTTGAATGCCCACCCAACCGCAGGTAGGACATGCAGACTCCACACAGAAGGCACTCCCCGCACTCCAGCCGAGAATTGAATGGGAGAACCTCTTGCTGTGAGGCAACAACACTACCACTGTACCACCGCGGATACATATATATCTATATATATATATATATATATATATATATATAAATATATATATATATATATACACATGTATATATATATATATATATATATATATATATATATATATATATATATATATGTATATATATATATATATATATATATATATATATATATATATATATATATATATATATATATATATATATATATATATATATATATATATATATATATATATATATATATATATATATATATATATATATATATATATATATATATATATATATATATATATATATATATATATATATATATATATATATATATATATATATATATATATATATATATATATATATATATATATATATATATATATATATATATATATACAGGTATCTATCTATATAAATATATATATATATATATATATATATATATATATATATATATACATATATATATATATATATATATATATATATATATATATATATATATATATATAGATATATATATATATATATATATATATATGTATATATATATATATATATATATATATATATATATATATATATATAAAAGAGAACATAAATACACATGTGACCACAAGCACTATTAATGGGGGTGAGGGGGCCCAAGCTAAGTACGTCTTGTACATATTGATATCACCCCCTCCCCCACAGCCAAACAGATCTGCCCTGCAATACAGTACCAACTGTTGTAAGTCCCATAACCAGGACCTGACACAACATGGGCACAAGACGTTAACATTAATCCATCCCACCTGTATGATCTCAGGCTGGTATCGAAAGCATATCATGCAGTACAGTCTGGCTACCATAGGGAATGTACCATGTGGAAGCAATAAACATTCCTAAGATACATATACACACATATATGCAGATACACACACACACACACTCACACACACACACACACACACACACACATATATATATATATATATATATATATATATATATATATGTAACTACACATACACACACACAGATATGTATAGGGAGATACATATTTAGAGGGTGCACACCATACTGAATAGCCAGTATTCCTACAGTTGCCACTTTATCAGATGGACAGTGTATGAGTCACCCATACAATAAACAATTGTTGCTTGAAACATATACCCACAGAGAGATCAAAGGATATAATACCACACACAGGTTTGCATACATGAGAAAGTTTTATTTGTGTACTATTACAGTTGTATATGCCATGTCATATAGCTGTTTAGACTTTGAAATGTATACAAACAGATCAATGCAACTCTCAAACAGATCATTTTATAAAGTAATTCGAAAGCATAACATATGTTGTTGTACAGGCCAAGGCCTTCAAGTAGTACACCAGTGAAGACAGACTGGGCCACAGGATAACAATCAGCAGTAAGTAATGCAGATGTATAGTCCAGCAGCCTCTTATTATACTTTGTACACAATCCCTAGGTGGAAAAGACTGCAGTTGACATAATGGGATGTATCTGTTACATAACAAGGCATAACTGAAACCATCACAATCACACTGACAAACAGAACAGTCTGTATGGCGGGAAACAGTAGGCAGCATTTCCCAAGGTGAAATGTATGGTAATGTGCATCCATATACCTTAAGGCAGCTTACTCCTGATATCCCTCACATATTGAAACAGCCTAGGTTATTTATGTTGCATACCCCCCCCCCCATAGACTGACATACAGAGGCATATAACATTCCCCCATAGACTGACTTACAGGGGCATATAACATTGTTACATACACTGACCTCTGGACTGCAGAAGGGCACACATGTATTGTGCAGATAAAGCCCACATATATATGGACCCAACCCCACAATAAGTGTGGGGGCCACAACAGCACTGTAATGATGTAGGGAATATCAGCATGACATAATCATAGGCCACTACATAACAACCCCTGACTGCATGTCATATATACAAAGTGTGGTATGTAGGTGGAGGCCAGAGGCCGGAACACAGACCTATATGTGAAATAGTGTCGTCAAACACTAAGCAAGTTACTGGTGTTACAGGATAGTCTGCAACATACCCTTAGTCAGGAATATGAAGTCAGAAACACAAATGGATGTAGCCATGTACTGATAGCACTCAACACACACACTGCCAGTAATATATCTGACACAAGACATAACAGGCACACCTCTGCCCATCAAGTGGACAGGCCCACAGTTGAGAGCTATGCAGACAGACTGCATGCCATGTTAAACTAGTATGTACACACAAACCCTGTAACACTGGTGCTACACAATGCATACAACAAGACTACTCACACTCTGTCTGATGTTCTGGAACCTTATACAAATATGTAGCTGGCTTGAGTCTGCAAGTTCTCTTGTAAGAGGTAATGCTACCTGCTGTCTGTAACACTGCTGTCGACACACAGGAAGGATGTCCACCATACAGGAAAGGTAACGGGACCACGCCCACATGATGTAGTGATTTATAGTTGTGGGTTGCCATGGCAGTGGTAATTGGAAGTACTACACAGCATGCTGCATGCAGGTAGCAAGTGAAGGACACTGATTGGTGCAGAGGCCATCACCTGATCATGTGTATCACCTACAAAAGGCATGCTGCAATCTATTCAAACAGCTCAATGCATTTACTGGAGAGTGATAGAGAGAGAGTGAGAAAGAGAGAGAGAGACAGACAGAGCGAGTGAGTAGAACACACTAAGTAAAAAAGAAAGAAAACCAAAGGCAAAGGAAAAAAAAAACTAAACAAAACCTAACTAGCAAACTAGCTAGAAAAGTTCTCATTCCCACAACAGATATGTAATGATTTATATGTGCCATCAGGTGTTGTTGTAATGATATTCAGCTGAACAACTGCTATGGACAATAAAGTCTGTCCCTGTGGGTAGTGGGCCATACCTGTCAACTGTGCAGAGCAGTGCTGACTGACAAGATGTAAGCCATCATAGTGTGTGTTGTGTAATGGAAAGCATGTATATTACTGTGGCCAATAGCTGGTGGTGGGAGTAATTCCATAATGATGGACACTTGGATTTCAGAGCCCACCTCTTGCAGGACACTCAAGTTAACATGTAACGTAGCATGCTGAAATGCCTTAGGTGTGTAATAGGCTTACCTGCAATATGTCCTTAAATATACCCCCATAATGTTAGTCTGTGTCCATATGTGGCACCTGTCTGTGTTGTATCAAGGCAGAACAGTGCGCCTGTACAGGAAGGAGGGTTAGAGATTGTGGATCTGATGTCTGAATGTACCCTATATATATATATATATATATATATATATATATATATATATATATATATATACACACACACACACACACACACACACACACACACACACACACACACACACACACACATGTATGTCTACAGCTATACAGACACCTATATGTATACATGTATATAAACATATATATATATACAACATAATATATACACATATGTAGAGATATATATATGTGTATGTCTACATATATACAAACACGCACACATATGTATATAAATACATGTCCCCTATATGTCCATCACACTGCTGCATGCTATGTGTGAGGGAAAATCACTCATATCAATACACACACACACACACACACACACACACACACACACACACACCCTATATATATATATATATATATATATATATATATATATATATATATATATATATATATATATATATATATATATATATATATATATATATATACACACACACATATATATATATATATATATATATATATATATATATATATATATATATATATATATATATATATATATATATATATATTTATACAGCTGTAAGTGTGTGCAACATGGACAGTTATGTCACATGTGAACCCCTTGTTGGGACCACATTGCCCTTGTCTGTGAAGGTGAGAATGGGAATTTGGGGAAGGATAGCAGGTATATTTGTGGCTGTTTGTCTTGTTGGTAGATAGAGAGGGTAGCCTACAGGGGTGGGATATGTCACATGTGGTGAGCAAACACCCTGAATGGTGGGTGTGGTCTGTGATGTGGAAGCCCCATCAGCCCTGATATGGAAACAATGGGAACAAGGCCCCCACCCATTGCTAGTCACAGCAGCAGCTTCACGGGCCTGAAGGTGCCTTACCTGGAGGCTGAGTAGGAGGAGCATGTGCACCCTGTGATTTTGTACTGAGGGCCTCAAGGTGCTGTTGCACATCACACAAGTCTCTGTGGAGCTCCCTATGCAACAGGCCCTGGACCTGACCTTGGGTGACAGGATCATGTCTGTGTGTACCCTCGGGGGGGGGACACCATCCCCTGCGGTGGTTCCATCTGAAGGTAGTGCTGGACCAGTAGATGAGGAGGCCCCAGGCTGGGTCACACATGTGATGTGGCCTGGTAACATGGCCAGATGAGGTGGGAGAGGTGGTTCTGTTGGCAACTGTTCTTTAAACATGGTATTGTGTCACTGTTATAGATGATATGTGGTAATAATAGTCCACACAATCCCGGATCATATCCAATACCATGCATAGATATCCCCAATAACACATAATGACAGATGTGCAGCAATCACATAGCAAACAGACCACATGCAGGGGACATTGTCTGTAACAGACCAGCAATGTTAGTGTCCCCACAGGGAACAAGGCTACAAACACATAGCACAAAGCGTGGTACAATACGATATATGTCCCATTAGTAGGTAGGCTGTGGCCATACCTATTGAGTTGTGTGAACAGTTTGTTGTCGCAGATATGGTGGGGAAGAGACAGAGATGTGTATTAAGAACTATGGTAACCTTTCTGTATGAGTTGGTCAGACCTGTTTCCATCTTTATGTCTTTCAGGCAAGATGTCCCATGGCTGGTTACCAGTATATTCAGCTGAGGAAAATTAGGTCATTATGAACCACCTGGTACAGCACTACCAGGTGCTCTTTGGCAGGACAGCCCATGAGCAGCAGGAGTGGACCACCATGTGGAACGAGCTATTCCACAGGGTCAATGATGTCGGCCTGCATAACCGCTGTTATGAGCAGGTCTGGCATCATTGCAGCGACCTGTTTCGCAATGTCTGTCAGCATGCTGCTGCATTCCAGGGGATCACCTTGCAACAGGGGCGGTCATGCCATCCATCTCCCCCTGACACATGTTGAGGAGCTCCTCGGCAGCATCATGGCACCTGCCAGCCAGCACATGCAACAACTGGTGGAGACCATAGAGGGGTTGGGTGCTACCTACACATCAGCTGAGGAGCATGCAGGTAAGGCCACAGAGCACATCAGGAGACCACCGTTGTGCATGCATCCACATCTGTACAGGTAGATCATGCATATATGAGATGTAATATATATATATATATATATATATATATATATATATATATATATATATATATATATATATATATATATTTATATATATATATAGTCTGTTGCTGTGTACTAGTAATAAACAAATGTGCATATGCTCTACTAATGTGGACTTGTACTGCTGATGTACTTTAATGCTGCATCCACCCTGTAGCAATGCCACAGCTGTGGCTACTGACATCACATCTCTTACACACTTATGTAGGCCTCTCTGGTATACCACCAAGGCAGCAGCCTGTAACTGGTGAGTATGCGTTATGTTCATGCTTGCCAATACCCCGGTCATGTAATGGCTATGGTATATTCCATGCACATATCTAACACACCTACCCATAATGCATGCAGTACATGTTCACGTAGTGTTGCTGTTAACTGCAATGCATCACAGTGGTGATGATGATGATGGTGTATCTGAATGGTATGCCAGACAGCTGCAATATAACTAACAACCTGTCATTGCGAAATGTGTCCACAGGGATGGACATAATGGTGGGACACATGGCCTACAGTAGGGACATGTGTGAAACATAAACCTTATACAGTACTACAACAGTGTATATACCAGTATTCCAATGGCAACTGTTACAGATCTACACTATGGCATATCATAATACAGTGGTCCACAACCCTTAACATCTGCAATATGGTCCCAACATGAGCAATGAGTGTGTAATATGGAATGGTAGGTTAAGGCAGCAAATATGGGGAATACATACCTTCACAAACACTGGAAGCATCTGTGTGCACACACTCCAGACAAAATATAGGGAAGGCAGCTGGTGAGGTACTGACTGCATGCATTTGTCATGGAAATGCACCTTTTAGCAAGTACACATACCCAATGTCCCACCACACATTGGTATGCTGTCCAAGACATTTGGCCATCAAATGTGCACACTTACCTAGAACAGAGGCAGGCATGGCTTGCACACATCTTACATGACATGGCGTGGGCCCCATACCAAACAAATAGCACCCATGAGCTAGACATATAGCCATACCTCACCATTGCTTATGCCATGGCAAACAGTGCAGACAATTATGTATGGGAAAGGACTGATGTAGGAAATAAACAGATGGCCATCTAAGACAAATGATATCACATGTAACAAACTGGTCATGCAGGCTGCCCAGTTACATGCCATAACACTGTGGGGTTGCAGGAATGTACAGCAAGTACTGGCTGCGCAGTACCGTTTCAGCAATTGCATGGACTCTGCAAGCGTGTGGCCTATGGGTTAGGGTAATCAGACAGTTGTACCACAGGAAACATCAGCCAGGCCTCTCTACAGGTAGTGCAAGCATTACAGAAGAGGTTCCCAACAGTCATGCATTGCAATGTGTACTGGTGTACCATGGCCACATTGGAAACCTACAGACAGTACCATGTAAGATACAGGTGCTGCACAACCATTGCCTCACCCAACATCAGGCCTACCATCCCCATCTCTACTGTGCCAGTGCCAATGTACATCTGCATGTTTGCCAGTCATTAGCTGGGACTAGGCTGTTACATGTGGTGTTCAGTGTTGGGGACACTGCAAACTGACACACATGTGTAGGCCATAGTTGTCAAGCATCGGCAAAAAAGCTGAGGATGGTGAGGGGGTGTCAGCATGACACACCAGTGCATTGTAGAAGGGATCCTAAGGATACTACAAATGGCTGTATCTGCACACAGTCAGGTTCACTAACTGTGGCAGACATAACCCTGACTCCACAGCAATACTGAGAGCAGCGTTTTAACTCCAAGGGATGTGCACATGAGTTGGCCTTGCAATCATGCAGAGTTGAGGGGCATGTGTAGAGCAGACTGACCATATACTGGCAAATGCAGATGGCCTATGCTAGTATACCCCTGCCAGGAATGGTGACTGCTGTAGTACACATAACAATAGGTGCAAAAAAAATATCATGATAAGGGAGTGCACACATATGCAATGTATACATTGCAGGCATCATCTGCACATCTAACACATTTGTTAGACACTGCATGTGAATGTATAGGACATATGTCGCATATCAGGCTCATGTTATGAGAACATATACGGTGATGTGGTCCCATGGTATATCAAGGAAGAGTGTGTCATATCAAAAAGGGTGTGTACACTCCCAATAGCCATGGTACGGTTTGATGGCTGTCAGTGTAATAGTATCATATTGGTCATACATGCACCGCTAATGTTGAGTTCTGTAAATCATCAGGCATTCACAAATAACATTGGTCCACATATCATCCCAGGTATGTGTTGGACAAACACATAGCGGCTGTGAGCATTACAGCAGACATAACTGACACAGTTACACACATTCAGCAATGGTTTGTATACCTGTGAGGTATGGTTCACAGTACATGGCAGGGTGCACCACAGGTGCACAGCAATACTGTGTACATGGGTGCAGTGTTTACCAGGGGAAGGGGAATCACCTACTAACACAGCACATGCATCACACACATGTATACTGTTGCTAGCATGGATTGACTATAGCTGCACTGCATGCTGTTGAGTACCATATATTATGCATGTTAACAGATGGTTAGTGGGAGGTCTGTGTGTGCTATCTTAATGCAACCTCACCTGTAGTTTTGTGTGTGTCTGTGTGTGTGTGTGTGTGTGTGTGTGTGTGTGTGTGTGTGTGTGTGTGTGTGTGTGTGTGTGAGGGTAATTTTGTCTGTACGTGAAATCTGGTGGAGAGGAGGGGGGTTGATGCATGTAGGATGTGTGTTTGCATGTGTGTGTGTGTTTGTGTGGGTGTACATGTATGCACATGTGTGATTGTGGGGTTGTTCATACGTCAGTACTTCCCTTTGGAATCATGCAGTACATGGACATGGACTGACACATGAGTCACCAGGAATATTTGTCTGATATGTAATCACAGGACAGCTGATAGTATAATAAGGTCTGTACCATGGAACATGCAATTGGAGGGAAACTAGACACCAGGTATACCCTTAAAACTGCAATCAGCAGAAAGACGAATGACTACCCACATATGCAGCACTGCAGATGCATTGGGGAATTACTAGAAAACACCAGGGGTGCATCCATATATTGCTGTTGTCCACATGATAAGTTGAATGAGCAGCAGATCTGGCATGTACTGAGCAATAGTTACGTATGACACTCCAGTGTGTGACATTATGGAGTGAACATTGTAGCCCATAACATATGGGGGCCATGGTCACGATGTCTGGACATACCCAGGGTGAACACTGGATGACACGATTGAGGCCTTGTAAAACCTACTCCACTCAAGTCAATGAGGTAATGGAGTAACAGGTCTTGTGTTGTGATCACTTGTCTAGGCAGTTAGAGGAATGATACATTAATGAGTGGTATCAATGGATGTATGTTACTGAGTGTGATGCAGGATGGGAAACATATGTGAAGAAACATGGGAATGTCTGTAAATTCAGGGACAGGTAGGTATTATGGTGGAATTTCAGAGAGTGTGTGTGTGTGTGTGTGTGTCTGTGTGTGTGTGTGTGTGTGTGTGTGTGTGTGCGTGTGTGCGTGTGTGCGTGTGGGTGTGAGTGTACTGCTATGCAATGCCGTACAGGTCTTTAAATGCATTTCTTGTTTTCCCCCAAAGGTGGCGAGATGGATCAGGGTCCCTCCTGCATGTAATCTGATGTTGGTGTCCATACAGACACTGAAGATGATGATAGGACTGTTGAGGCACAGGCGGGTTTGTCAGAGGCTAAAAATGTGCCATCATTTGACATCCCTCTGTTAGCCAGCCCAACCCTGCACACAGTCACAGTGTCTATAGATACCCCGTCACCCATGGCTATAGCAGTGGGACAGTTGGTGGTTGGTGGCAGTGCACAGGAGAGTGTGGTATCTATGCCTGCTGTGTCTGGACACAGCAGGCATAGATGGATGTCCAGCAGGGTTCCACATAAAGAGATGTACCGGGGTGTTCGTGGGAGGGCTGCTGCTCATCATGCCCCTGGCAGAAGTGCCACAACTGGTACCACCAGGTGCATGTTTCAGACTGTCATGGGGGTGCAGGCATGTATAGAACTGTGCACCAGACAGGGCCTGAAACTGCAGAGGGCTGCTCTCTCATCTGTAAGTGACAACTTCCATGAACTTGCAGGTGCCCTCTGTGATTATACCGAGGTCATGGAGAGATGGTTGGGTGAGATAGTGGGCCTCATCGACTGTGGATTGTCCATGCTTGAACATGTGGGGGGAGTGGGGCTATGCCACATGGATGTAGGCCAGCAACACCAACAGCTGAATGCTGATGTGGACGTGCAAGGAAACCATGATGCTCCCGTAGTGGCAGTACCAGCCCCAGCACTGCAGAGGCTGGGGCTGGTACTGCCACTACAGGAGCACCTAGTGGCAGTACCAGCCCCAGCACTGCAGGGGGGTGCTGTCCACACCACACCACAGCAGGCCATGTGCACATGGCTCTGGCCAGTCCCAGGAGGGACCTGGTTCTGGCGGACATCTGTGATCATCAGGGGAGAGTAGCGCATCGAGGCCTGTACACTGATGTGCCCATAGAACCCCTGGCAGATACAGTCTGCGTGTCTGTGGCTGGAGGCAGTGAGCTGCAGATCCTGCCAGGTATGGTCTGCAGCTGCCCAAGAAATACCTGTATAGGGCAGTAACATGGCAGAACTGTTTGCATGCATACCCACACACTATACAAACACACCTAGGGCAACCCCATACCTACACACACCACATCACAATGTCCATATCAGCTAATTACACCCCTCACCCACACACATGGTGTCAAACGTATGGGCCATCCTCGGTCTCTGGCAAACCAATAACACACCCTGTGCATATGATGATACCTGACCCACATCCCTGTCAACCATAACATCGATGCAGGGACAGGCTAATATGGTTCTGATTTACCAATGTACTGCTGTGTAACATGTTGTCAGCAGTAATGTTTAATGCTTATATGTCAGGTAGTGTATCTGTCCAGCCATGATGCATTATAGCTGTTAGTAACACTGACTGATTGTGGTCTCTATAATGTTATCCATTTGTGTTGTGGGTGTACATGTGTCAGCAGGAGGATGGTCTGCAGTTATATTTCACAAGGGGTATGGCACTTTTGTGACACCATGGCTGTGACATATCCTGGGTACAGTTGAACACATGTCACAGATCTGTATAACAGTTACTGCCTGTGCCTCATGGACAGGTGACACCTTGGAACATGTATACTCAGCAACCTGATGTAGATCCATCCACATACATGCACACGCTTCCTTGGCAACACTGTGAACAGACCCCTACCTAGGTATGTAGTGATACTGATGTGTGTGGCTTTCATTGCACACACTACACAGCGTTTAGGATCAGGTGTGTTCCAGGTTACATGTTACATGCAGAACATCCCCAGACATGTATAGTATGGTAATGGGGGATGTAATGGTTGTATATGGACAATACGTAATGTGACATACCATCATATACACATTAACAGACACATAACAGCTAGACACACATCTCAGAGACCTGGGCCTATCAGTGCTAACTAACTTGTCAGTGTGTCCAATGTGTTACAGGTAGGCTGCACACAGCACATGCATAACTGGGCTGGATTGTGTTATCAGTTACCTGCATGGTTGATGGTGACAGTGGTAACAATACAGTGGTACATTGGACATGTACCAGGACAACATGGTGTAATGACAGTGTACACAGCACCCACACCCCATTGAGGATATTGTACACACTGGAACCCATGATAACACTCTGACATACCCACTATCACACATTGACAACGACTACGATACAACCCATTGTCCATCCGAGGAGTGGTACTACAGGGATATGCATCTAATGCACATGCCACAGGCAGAGTAGGGTGATGCATTCTCATGCCTCACCTATGGGCAACAACATCACTATCCGTAATATGGTGTGGCAATGCATATTGTAATAGGAGTATGTGGTCTTGGAATGCTGTACCCTACATATATACACACATGCACACATAAACACACTTTCCAGAACTCAGTGGGTATCCCATGCCTATCATCCCATTTGTACAGCACTGTTGTGCTGGTACTGCAAGGCTCAGGTAACTGTTAGGGAGAGGAGCGTAACAGGGTACATGTAATGTCTGATACAGCAGTGGCAGCATCTAACTATGGCAATGAGTGTTGTGTTGGGTGTGAAGGCCCTCATGGTACTCCCAACTACAAGTGTACTAACACACAGACACTGATATACTCAGTAATGCACACGTACACATTTGTCAGTACGGTGGTGCATCGCTGCAGGTTCTCATAGGTGTGTACATAGCTATTGTGCATGGCGAGATGGAAAGGTTAGGGATGTGTGTACAGTGGTATCATGCACCTGCCATGTGCCAGCAGGTAAATCTATCAAGAGACACTACTTTGTGACTCTCAGGGTGAAAGTGACATGCCTCAGCCAATACTCTGGGTGCCTCCTGCAAATGTCCACTGTGGTGATCCAGCTGACATGTATGCAACATGTATTACAACACATGGTTAGTGTCTGTGACAGAGACCTGTAACCAAGAATGTTCTGTTGGCTGTGGTAGTGTAGTG
>NC_056731.1:1080113716-1080358716 GCF_019279795.1 Protopterus annectens
CCAAAGTAGGGCATTTGAATTGTAGTGAGTGTGACTAGTCAAAAAGCATCACTCCCTACACAGACAGAGACACAATCAAACAGTTGCCATGTCTGGGATTAGAATGTTGACCTAATTATTTTATCACACTATAGCATTACGCAGTTATAAGATGTGCCACAGAGATTACTAGGCTATTCCTTTCCCAGAGGTGTATTTCAAAGTGAATATCAGCAGGCTTGCCAAACTAGGGCATTTGAATTGTAGTGAGTGTAACTAGCCTAAAGAGCATGGCTTCCTACACAGCCAGACACACACACACACACACACACACACACACACACACACACACACACACACACACACACTTGCCATATTTGGGGTTAGAGCTTCTACCTAACTATGCAGTTATAGGACTTGTCACAGAGATAACCAGGCTACTCTTTTCCCAAAGGTGTATTTCAAAGTGAATGACATCAGCAGGCTTGTCAAAGTAGGGCAGTTGAATTGTAGTGAGCGTGACTAGCCTAAAAAGCATGCTACCTAAACAGACAGAGATGCACACACAATTGCCATGTTTGGGATTAGAACTCCTACTTAATTAGTTTATCACACTACAGCATTATGCAGTTATAAGACACACCACATAGATTATTGAGCTATCCTTTTCCCAAAGGTGTATTTCACAGAGACAGACATCAGCAGGCTTGCCATAGTAGAGCTATGGGGAGGGCAGTGTGTGTGCATGGGACATAACTAATTCATCTAGAGGTAGACACACCACACTCAGGCACACACAGGTTTATATTCCACAGGTACGTTTATACAACTGCTAGATGACTACTGCCTTGTACCGTCATGTTGCACAGCTAGCACTAGCACAACAGAGTCTTTAATTCTGAGGGATTTCAGTGGCTAATTTCTACAGTGAGTGACATTTACACATCATGTGGTTGTAGCCATTTGGCTGTGTGCTGGGTGAGACAGGCCTCATGATGGAAGGCTCTTTGTCACTGTCACTCTCTTCCACACATCTATTTTATGTGTACTTTTAACATGTTATAGTATGTTGTCCTTGGATATATGTGTGTATTCCTATCCAATGTGTTTGCAAAGCATGATTGGTACTATTGAGGAGTGTATGCACTAACATCTGCAGCTGTCAGATATGTATAGTCCACTGTTGTTGGCAGACATGGGCTTCATTTGTTTAAGTGTGTGAGCATGCCCAGTATGACCTTCTGTATTGAATGTGTGGATCCATTCTAGGTAGATTGCACTCCAATACAGACCTTTGTTCTACACTTACAGCTAGCAAACTGTTTCTGCAGGATATCTGTAGATCAGTTGGCGATATGGGGTCAAACTATACAAGGGATAGTGGGCACTGCAAGTGATTGTATCTGTGCTGCTTCTGCTACATGGCACTGGTGTTAGCAGAGAAATTCAGACATGTGTATTGTTATACACTGTGATGTTTTATGTCCTCGAGTACTGTCAGGTACACATTTTTGCTTGCAGTGATGTCCTGGGGAACACAGGGTGAATGTAGCTGTGGCCAGTATTGTGGTCAAATGCCTAGATATTCCTGGAAAGTAATGCAATTCTGAAGGGGGAGCTGCTGACACTTGCTGCTGGGCCTGTGTATCCAGTTCAGCACCTTGGTACAGTGATGCCAGAGGATCCCATATTTGAACATCCATTGATGTGACAGTATGGCCTTATCTTGCTGTGGCAATACCTCACAGTTGTACAGATTCAAACAGGTTACCCAGAGGCAGGGGTCATAAGTCAAGACATTACCCCTATTGTGGTGTACAGGCAAGTTTGTAGCCACCCACTTTTGTGTTTGCAGCCAGGGTTAGTATGTGCACATGGCTGTGTCTCAGACGTTGTACATTCCATGCTGCCCATGCTCCCACCCCCCACTCAATTATTCTATCCTCTTCCATACATTATGCAAACATTCTCTGATAATTTCCCTATAGTTATCACCTCATCACAGCTGTGTTTTGGTGTTGGTCCACAGTTCATGCAGTGGGACATGGTGAACATGTTAACGTGGTGTGTCCACATGGCCTTGCATGTGGGTTATGTGGAGTGTGTTATGTTGTTATTTGGGTGTCCATGACATAAAATACATTGGCAGTACGGATGAGACACAGGCCTTTGGCAGAGGCCTGCAGGCCATTTGGTGGTGATGCAGTGCAGCTCCTACAGTCCTACAGTCCCAGACTGCTATACAGTATATTCCCCTGTGGTGACAGGGTAGGTGTGCTAGGTGTTCATGCCAATACTTTGTATCAGTATTGATCATGCGGTGTGGATGGTGGCAGGGTGCTGCATACAGCTAGGGACACACCTGCATGGGACACTTGCACTGCATGCTGCATTCTTTTGCTATTGCTATACACAAATGTGGGTCACATTGTACCCATTCCCAACAGCAGGGATAAGACTAGAGAGGTAGGTACCTGTGGGTGGTGTTGGGTGAGAAGGGTGCATGCATGCTATGAACACTACTTGCATCTGACTCAGAGATGTGCATGTGGTATTCCAGTTATGCTGGCTTGTGCAGGGACATCAGCTGTTTCTCAATATATCAGTCCTATCACCTTTGTGATCTTCAAGTGTTTTGCCAGACAGCATCAGTATTCCCTACTACAAGCCCAAATAATGTGATGCATACATGTATGTACAATTCCAAGGGTGCGTTCATTTCATGGTTAGACATTATACACTGTATGTCTGGGGTACTTTTCCCTGTGCACTGCTTGCATATCTAGCCCAACAGTCATGCCATTTCCATCTTTCAGATGGTGACACATATTACTGCCATACATTTACAATGGCTTACTGCTAGAATGTGTTATACTGGGGAGCATTGTCTTTGGCACTGCAATTGGGAGGATGTAGCCATGTCATTGGCAGTAGTGGGCAATAGCTACCAGGTCAAACCTCAACATGCATACATACTGACCACTCTCTCACAATAAGAAACACACACCAACCTAACACACTCATACATGCATATTGTACAAATGCTATAATCTATCCTGCTACCTTGACCTCCTCAGGTCATCTGTGCTCCACTTGTATTATACCTATGCATACATGCTACTACATGTCTACATCGGATTTTAGGGGGCACACCTGACTGTTACAACATGTCTACAACAGATTGGGGGGCACACCAGACTGTTACTACATTTCTAAATAGGACTGGGGGCACACCTGACTGTTTCTACATTTCTACTTAGGATTGGGGGCCACACCTGACTGTTAAAAAGTGTCTACTTTTGGATTGGGGGGCACACCTGACTGTTTCTATATTTCTACATGGGATTGGGGGGGCACACCTGACACTTGTACACATTTGCTATGACTGTACTGGTATGTCATGTACTCCATTTCATTCTGTATTGTAAATTATCATGCTGATTAGAGGCAAATCAGTGTACTACAGGTTTTATGTTTGATTGACCTACATATCAGTTTCTGACTTATTATCCTTCAGAACTAACATCCCACTGCCTGACCTAATGTAGTCTGTCTGTGTAGGCCTGGGGTGAAGGTTACCCATAGCCATCATTCAGAGGCCTTAGCATGGCCTTTGTTTGTGTTAGTCTACACTTGTCCTACTGGCTGAAACTGTTGATGGGTATGTGAACTTCCCTGACTGGCATGTGTGTGTCATATGGACACACATGTAGCCCAACAAATTTCCTGCAGTGGGTTTTGTCACCATTCATAGTACTGGCTACTATGGTGACACCAGTATTTGTTACATATCACATGCTGCCACTACAGGTGTCTGCTATCTGCTGGCATCCCATTTAGCCACCCAATTCCTTTGCATGCTCACATCCATACTGTAGATACAAGTAACAACACATACTACTCCATTTGTCAATTGGTAAGAAGAGTGACTTACCTTGTGGGTGTGCCAGTATTGAGGATGGTGCTGGAGGGCTGTGTTGGTTGCACATAGTGCACTCCCTATACATGCTTGAGCACAGGTAGTGTCATGTTTAGCATCCATTTTACTGTATGTGAGAGTCAGAGAGAAGTGTCATTCCCTGGGTCCCTCCTGTGTCAGTGTATGTGCTATATGTTGCCTCTTTGCCAAGGCCAGGGCATACTGGGCATACTTCCTTCTGCCTATTGGGGCAGGCTCAGGTTGTTCCTCCTCCAAGTCACTCTGTGCCTGTGCAGGCTTTGGCAATAGTGGGTGGCTATTTGGCCCCGCCCCATGCTGTTTCTGCTACAGCTGTTTCCACAGGATCATATTGTATAGCATTGCACATACAATCACAAGTTGAGTACATGTAACTAGAGAGTACTGCAAGGCTCCACCGGATGAGTCTAGGCACTGGAACCGTGACTTGAGCATCCCAAACACATGGTCTATTATAATTCTGGTCTGTGCATGTGCCTCATTATGGAGTTCTTGTTCTGGTGTTTGTGCATTTCTGATGGGTGTCATCAACCACAGCTCCATTGCATAACCAGCATCCCCAATTAGGTGACCGTAAGGGATGTCCCCATTGCCAAATCTCTGGTACAGCTCCATTAGATCCCAGATGTCAGAATCATGATAGCTTCCATGGCAGGCAGCAATCACATTCATTATTATGCCCTGGGCATCGCACATGACCTGGAAGTTGATGGAGGGGAAGCCTTTGCGGTTGATGTAGACCATACCCCGCTCACCGGATGGTGCTTTGATGCATATGTGTGTGCAGTCTATAGCACCCACTACCTCAGGGTATTCTGCTATTTGGTGGAAGAGATGCATATTACTGGCCAACGCCTCACGGGTGTTGGGGAAGTATATGTGCTCACCGGCATGTGCTGACATGGCATCCAAGAACTGGTGGAGTACACTCAATGCTGATACCTGTGAGATCCCCATTATATCCCCAGTTGGCCTTTGGAAGGTACCTGTGGCTTGTATTCTTAGGCCTACACATACCTTGGTATCCATGGGATGGGGTCCCTTCTGTTAGTTCTGTGTGTCAGGCGTGGCCAACATAGGTTCATAGGTTCATATGTAGGTACTAGGGTATTGGCCCTAGGGCCTATATAAGCCTAGCCAAATGTACCCTGGCTTTTGCCACCCAAGAAAATTATTTTCCTGTGCCACTGTCGAGCAGAGCCACAGAAGTGACCCCTCGGGTGAATTTCCTTTCTCCCATCCAATCATCAAGATTTTTCTTGAAGAGTGCTAATGAGGAGCTTTGTTTGATATAGATAGGTAGTTTGTCCCAGAGTATGGGAAGTCTCTGGGACAGGAATCTATCCCTCCGGCATGTTCTGTTTACTGTGGTGACGAGGGTTAGGTCCCTAGAGCATGTAGCTCATAGGGATTGGGATTTCTTTAAGAGGAGCATCTCTAAAAGCTCTGGGTTTGACATAGCCTTGTGTGTTAGACATAGATCGCCTCTGAGTAGGTGATATGCAATGGAGTAAAGCTGCAGTTTTTTGAGACTGTCTGCATAGAGCCTCTCTTTGAGGCCGGTAATCCTCTTTGTGAGGTATTTCTGTGGCCTTTCCTTTTGTTGTAGATGTCTTGTGAGGTACATACCAAAAGAGGCATTGTACTCTATAATGGGTCTAATGAGTGACGAGTAGAGGGGAACAATGACCTCTTTTTTTCTGGATGAGAAACCTTTTGTGATGAGGTGTGCCACATAGAAGGATTTCCTGATTACTGTGGCAATGTGATTATCAAAGGAGAGACTACTGTCCACCTGTGTCCCAAGGTCTATTATCACACTTTTGGTGTTAAGTAGACTACTACCTAAGTGGTAGTTCATGGGTACTGAGTTTTTACCAAAAGGGATGACAATGTACTTTTTGGCATTGAGCTTGAGGCCATGGCTTTGACACCAGGCATCTGTCTCAGTGAGGCCCTTTTGTAGGATGTCCACATCTTTTGGAGTTTTGATTATGGCTCCTAGTTTGCAGTCATCTGTGAACTTCATTAGCCAAAGACCTTCTGTGTTGGCCTGTACTTCACAGAAGTAGATACCAAACAGGAGAGGACCCATAACTGAACCCTGTGGTACTCCACTTGTCACTGGTGTGAAGTTGGATTTGGAGTCTGCTACTTTCACAGTGTGGGTTCTGTCAGTGAGCCAGTTGGCAACCCATCTTGTGACATAGGGATTTATACCTAGTTTAGTGAGTTTATCTATAATTTCAGAGTGGGGGATGGTGTTGAAAGCCTTGGCGAGATCTAGATAGGCTGTGTGAACCACCTTACCCTCATCTACGGCTTTGTTGACTGCTTCAAAGAAGTCTATCAGATTTAGGAGACATGATCTGCCTTTTACAAACCCGAACTGGGTGGGGTCCTGAGTTTGGAGATTACCAATGTCATTATTTATAAGTTCCATGATGATACGCTCCATAGCCTTGCAGACCAGGCTCGTTAGGCTAATGGGGTTGTAGTTTCTGGGGTCTGTGGTGGCTCCTCCTTTGTGGAGTGGGATAACTGCTGCTGTGCGCCATTCAGTGGGCACATAGCCTGAGGTGAGACTATGATTGAACATGGTACTTAGGTGGGGTGCCAGTTCATTCTGTAGTTCATATAGAACACAGCCTGGGATGTCGTCAGGTTCCATGGATGCTGTGTTCTTGGCTTTGGATGGTGTGTTTTTTACCTGTGCAGCCATGATTACAGGAACTTTGCATTCTTCTGGTATAGAGATGGGCCCTTTAGGGGATGACAGAGGGGTAAAGTTAGCACTGAACCTATCTGCCAGGATGTTGGCAATATCAGTTGGTTCTGTATATTTAGTGCCATTGTGCTGTAACTCAGGGCAGATCTGAGTGTTGCCATTGAGATTCTTGACATAGCTATAGAATGCTTTGTGGTTGTCTTTAGAGTCAGTGGTGATTTTGTTTTCATAACTAGCTTTGGAGGATTTTATGAGGGATCTCAACTTCTTACTGAGGCTGACCAGGGAGTTTCTCCAATCATGGGATTTTACTCTTTTTTGCAACAATTTCTTTCTTCTGTTGTAGAGTTTGTTTATGGCAGGGGACCACCAGATTGGCTTCCTTTTTTTGGAGGATAGCATCTTGGTTTTGTTAGGGATTGCACAATCCATGCACTCATGTAAGTGCTTATAAAGTGCATTTGTTTAGGACTCAGCAGTCATACATCTATTGCCCATCAGCATGGGTGTCATGTAGTTTGCCACTTCTGTCTTAAGAAGCGTGAAGTTGGCTTTGGATAATTTTTTTACTGTGGTTTCCCTAATGGGGGGTGGGGGAGGGATGTGGATGTCTAGGGTGATTAGCTTGTGGTCGGATCTGACCAACGAGGAATTGACCTCTGGTGTGGAGCACCGGTTGCCCATGTTGGTAATAACCAGGTCTAGGATATTGTTGCCCCTGGTGGGCAGCTCAACAATTTGCTGTCGGAGTTCCCTGCCCACCCTATAACTCTACACTATCTCCAGCTCATGTAGCCCCTGGTAGGTTACCCTGGGTCTGTACACTCTTCTCCGTCTCCTCACCGTGGGTTAGTCAACAGTATTCTCATCCTCACCACCCTCAGCCTCTTCCACATGTTGATGTATGATAGTTACTGCAGCTCCTATCATTTTGTTGTTTTAGTTTATTAAAACTTCCCCACTTGTATACACCGGTGGTACAGTGTATGTGGGAAAAAACAGAGACAAAGGTGTTTGCATAGTTTATAGTAGTGTTCTTGGCTGGGCTGGTCTGCTGCTTGTGTAATTGACTGATTCTGATACATTTCACCTGCCAGCTATACTAGTTCTCCCTGATTATCTTCCTATTGCTGTTTTCCCTTCAAATTGCCTTCACACAAACACAGTGCTAAAATGTGCACAGAGCTGCTATTTCCTGGTTTACATTTTTTTTCCTTTAAAAACTGGTGCACAGTGCACACACCTGCTTAGGCAATGTAAAAAGTGCTAGGCATCCTCAGACACACCCCCTTGCATAGCTCTGCTAAGCTAAGGGCAAACCCGACTGACAGGGATCCAATCCGTTTACAGTATGGCTAACACCCACCATGATGTCAACTAATTCCTAGGCTTGCACCAAGCTATTCCTGCTCTTACACTGTTGGGTACTGACTAGCATTGAGGGGAAATCTGGGATTCAGTATCATTTCCCTCATTTGTATAGGACTGCCTGCTGATGCATAGTTACAGTTCCCACACTGAGCCTCCCCCCTTAGCAACCACTATTCACTGGCCATGTTGTCTTCTGCCTGCCATTGAGTATAATGGCAAAATAGTGATTTTGGTTAGAATGCTTATTTCAGGATATTTTTTTTATTTTTCACCCAATCCCATTTGCGCGCCACTGCTCTATGCTTAAACAGCCAAAATCAGCTAAAAAAAAAATAAAAGTTATTTATTTATTTTTAACTGTTTGCATGCCAATGGTCATATATTTGCCCATTGGCATGCTTTACATGTTATATACACCCTTTATTTGGAGCTGTCATGTCTCCGTTTTGTAGTTTGCAGAAATGTACTTGGTTACTAACTGAGTACATTTCTGCAGATTACACTAGTCCTGCATGGCCGGCTGACAGATTCTTGGATCACAAATTCACCTCATTTGCATGGATTTCACCTACAAATGGGGTAGTTTGCATACAGGAGCTTAGTCCGTGCATGACTAGTGCAGGAGCACTAGTGCATGTCCCTGCAGCTTATTCCTGGAAAGCACAGTGGACATATTGCCTGCTGGTGCTCCTGAACTAGTCCTACACACCATGTAGGGCTTGTTGAATCTGGGGGCTCATTTTTAATTTTGTGAAGCTCTTCAGTATGATATCCTCTTTCTAAAAAGAAACTGATTAAAACATCAACTTCCCTATATAATTCAATTTCATTACTAATGAAGTGACATATCCTAATATGCTGTCCATGGAAAATGTTCAATTTCATCTTTTTTGCATGGTGACTACTATCCTAGAGATAATTATTTGCAAAAGTCCCCTTCCTATGTAAACCACTGTGAAACGTAGAATTTGTAGAATCCATAGTTACTCTAATGACCAAATAATTAATAGTAGATCCAATCCCACTAATAGTAAATATTAACCGAAGGACATTGTTATTGGGTTGATCAACAAATTCATAAAATAATTGTTTGTTATTTCCCCAAATAAAAACCAAATCATCTATGTATCTCTTATAGTGTTTCACATATTGGAACAAAGGTACATTTTTAAGCATACTTTTTCCCCACCAACACATAACAAGATTAGCAGAAGCTTGGGCAACTTTGGCCCCCATGGCTACTCCAGCTAATTGTTGGTAAATGTGATGGTCAAATAAAAAGAAATTATTTTTAAGTACCATATCCATCAACACTATTATAACATTAATATCAACCTGTTGCATTTGACCATAATTTTCAAGATACTTTCTTACAAACTGTAAACCTTCTTCTTGGTCAATAGTCCTGTATTACAAATTAAGATTTATTGTGGCAATCATGGTCTTCCCACCTGTGAATTTATATTCCATAAGATTGTTCAAAAATGACAATGAATCCCTAAGAAAATATCTACTGTCTTGTACTATAGGGTTAAATAAGTGATCTAGAAATAACAAAATACATACTCCCCGGGATTCAGCAAGCTCTGAATGAAATGCAGGAATAGTGCAAGAGCTGCTGGAGGCAATATGGCTGCTGAGAGATTCAGGAACAAGCTCCCGGGATGTGCACGAGTGCTCCTGCACTATTCATAGTTTTGTAGATTTATAATGTGTAGTTTTACCAGAGTGTATCGTATTTAGTAATTGTAGTAGTTTTAAGTGTATAATCAAATTATTTCACAAAACGATTGAAATATATATAAAAAAATATTTTTATATTTCATATAATAGTAACTTGGGATGAAATCTGGGCAACAATAAGTGGTATTGTCTGACTAGATAGGTGTATATAATATTTCTGTTTAGGTAAGACTATACAATGATTTAGCTACTTGGAAATGATTCTGGTTTCACAATATATATATATATATATATATATATATATATATATATATATATATATATATATATATATATATATATGCAAAAAAGTTTTCATATATATACAAAAAGTTCATAAAGGCTGTTAGTTTTTCTAAGCTATTTTATGTCATTCTAATCAGTTATTATTATTTAACCATTGATATGGATTTATAGGTTTTAGTATTTTAAGGATGTTACTACCTGTTAAGCAAAATATGGCTTTATATGTTTAAATGTATATAGTTAACTAAATAGTGGAAGCATATATTTTCTAGTTCATATTTAGGTAGCTAGTTTCTCTTGAAGAATTTAATTGGATAGGATAATTGAATTATTACTTATTGGGTTTGTATAAAAGATGTGTTTTTTTTGAAAATTACTTGTCTGAAGAAGTTGGGGCAGAGACCCCTTCAAAAGCGCTTACAAGTATAATAAAATTTGTTATTTTATACTCGTTGGTTATTGAGTCACGCTCTACTATTGGTGCTTGGATCCAAGTGGTTTTGTTTCGTAGGTAGGTACTAGGCTATCAGCTCAAGGGCTATAGTAAGAGTAGCTAACAAGGTTCCCTGGCTTATGCTACCCAAGAAAGTTATCTTCCTGTGCCCCTGTTGAGAAGAGCCACAGAAGTGATCCCTGGGGTGTATTTCCTATTTCCCATCCACTTATCTAGATATTTTTTTGAAAAGTGCTAATGAGGAACTTTGCTTGACATACATGGGGAGCTTGTTCCCGAGTATGAGAAGTCTCTGGGACAGGAATCTATCAAACCAGCATGTCCTGTTTATTGTGGTGGCAAGGTTTAGGTCACTAGAGCATGTAGCTTGGAAGGATTAGTATTTCTTTAGGTGTAGCATGACCAACAACTCTGGGTTTGACATAGCTTTATACATTAGGCAGAGATCACCTTGAGTAGGAAATATGAGCTGGAGTTTTTTGAGACGGTCAGTGTAGGGCATCTGTTTGAGGCCAGTAATCCTCTTTGTGAGGTACTTCTGTGGCCTTTCCAGCTGCTGCAGATGTCTTGTGAGGTACATTCCAAAGGGGGCATTGAACTCAATAATGGGTCTAATGAGTGTCGAGGAGAGGGGAACAATGACCTCTTTTTTCCTGGATAAGATCCCTTTTGTGATGAGGTGTGCCATGTAGAAGGATTTCCTGACTACTGTGGCAATGTGATTAACAAAGGAAAGACTTGTGTCCACCTGGGTCCCAAGGTCTCTTATCACACATTTGGCATTAAGTAGACTGCCACCTATGTGGTAGTTCATGGGTACAGAGTTTTTACCAAAGGGATGACAATGCAATTTTTGGCATTGAACTTGAGGTCATGGCTCTGACACCAGGCATCTGACTCAGTGAGGCCCTTCTGTAGGATGTCCACATCATTTGGGGACTCGACTATGGCTCCTAATTTACAGTCATCTGCGAACTTTGTTAGCCAAAGTCCTTCTGTGTTAGCCTGTACTTCAGAGAATTAAATACCAAATAGGAGAGGTCCCAGGACTGAACCCTGTGGTATTCCACTTGTCACTGTTTTGAAGTCAGATTTGGAGTCTGCAACTTTTACAGTATGGGTTCTGTCAGTGAGCCAGTTGGCAACCCATCTTGTGATGTAGGGATTTACACCTAATTTAGTGAGTTTAGCTATAATTCCAAAATGGGGGATGGTGTCAAAAGCCTTGGTGAGGTCAAGATAGGCTGTGTGAACCACCTTACCCTTGTCTATGGCTTTGGTCACTGCCTCAAAGAAGTCAATCAGGTTCAGGAGGCATGATCTGCCTTTCACATACCCGAACTGGGTGGGATCCAGAGTTTGGAGGTTACCAATGTCTTTGTTTATGAGTTCCATGATGATACATTCCATGGCCTTACAGACCAGGCTAACAGGGCGATAGTTCCTGGGATCAGTGGTGGCTCCCCCTTTTTGGAGTGGGATAACTGTTGCTGTGAGCTATTCAGTGGTCACAAAGCCTGAGGTGAGGCTATGACTGAACATGGTGCTTCATGTAAAATGCAGCCTGGGGTGTTGTCCCATCCCATAGATGCTGTGTGTTTGGCTTTAGAGAGTGCAGATCTTTCCTGTGTAGTTGTCATTACAGGGACTCTGCATTCTTCCTGTATATATATGGGTCCTCTAGGGGGTGAGGGGGGTAAAGTTAGCACTGAACCTATCTGCCAGGTTGTTGGCAGTATCAGTTGGTTCTGCAATTTTCGTGTCATTGTGCTGCATCTCAGAGCAGATCTGGGTGTTGCCATTGAGATTCTTGAGACGGCTATGGAATACTTTCTCGTTCTCCCTAGAATCAGTGGAGATTTTGTTTTCATAGCTAGCTTTGGAGGATCTTATAAGGGATCTCAGCTTCTTACTGAGGCTGAACAGGGAGCTCCTCCACTCATGGGATTTTATTCTCTTTTGCAACAGTTTCTTCCTTCTGATGTAGAGTTTGTTTATAGACAGGGACCACCAGATTGGCTTCATTTTTTTTGGAGGATATTGTCTTGGTTCTGTTTGGGATAGCATGATCCATGCACTCATGCAAGTGCTTATAGAGTGCATTTGTGTAGGATTCAGCAGTCGTAACTGTATTGTCCATGTGTATGGGTGTCATGAGGTTCACCACTTCTTTCAGGAAGCACGAAGTTGGCTTTGGAGAAATTGTTTACCATGGTTTCCTTAATGGGGGGTGGGGGTGGGATGTGGATATCTAGGGTGATTAGATTATTGTCAGATCTGACCAAGGAGGAGTTGACATCAGGTGTGGAACACCAGTCACTCATGTTGGTAATGACTAGGTCTAGGATATTGTTGACCCTGTTGGGGATGTGGTTAAGTTGATCCAGGGCATTGGAATTTATGAATTCCAGAAAGTGTTGAGTGAAGGAGTTGGTACATGAGTAGTTTTTCCAGTTAATGGTGGGAGAGTTGAAATTGCCTATTATTAGGGTGTTTGGTTGAACCCTAATATTTTCCAGTATATCAAGAAAAGAGGAGTTGGAATCCTGGGGCATTGTGGGGGATCTGTAGCAAGCTACAATTTGGATTTTCATTTTGCCCAGGGTTAGTTGCACTTGGATAACCTCGGATGCATCATGCTGAGCCACTAGCCTGGAGGCGTGGATATTCTTAATGAATATGGACACACCTCTGCCTTTGGTGTTCCGGTCAAGGTTAGGTGGCAGAAAAGTATGGTATGAGTTATAGCATGGTAATGCAGGGGTCCTCTCTGGAGCCTTGAACCAGGTCTCAGTCACTGCACAGTTATCATTGTTCTCCATTTTAAGGAGTGCCTCGAGGGGTAAATTTTGAAAATTTAGACTTCTAGCATTGAGTAGCATTACCCACAGTTTTTGCTTGTCTGTTTCTGTTACAGTGTTGAGTTTGTCATTTGATTCTTGCCTAAAAAAGGCACTATGGGGTGGCAAGAGCCTTAGCCAGTATCTGGAATTCCAGGGGTGACAGGTGCAGGCCATCTCTGGCAAAGCATCGTGGTATATCGGACATGACGGCCCAGGTAGACAGATATTGGAACCCCTTAGAATGACACCAGAAGCTTAGCCAATTTGTTGAAGTCAATTATTTTGTCCTTCCATTGTGGTATCATTCTGGGTGATGGGAGGATGCTACTCAGGGCTAGGGTCATACCTGCCTGGGCTACAAGATTGGAGAACTCTTCCATGTCTCTTTTCTTGTATTCCAGGGAGGTATGTCTCAGGTCATTCACACCAACATGGACAATGACAGAGTCGTATTTGTACATGTTGTGGAGTGACCTGAGTGCATGTGTTATGTGGCGGATCCTGGCACCCGACAAGCAGCTGACAGTAACCTTCTCCTTGTTTAGCCTGGTGAGTTGGACATCAATGTGCCTGATTATAGAGTCAACTATGACTAGTGTGTGGGTACGTTGTTTTGCCTTATGGGCTGTGGTTGAGTAGCACACTGAGTCTGTGGGCTATGTATCATTTGGGTTGTGTTGGGGGGTGGAGGTTGCTTGCGTTTCTACTTTGGAGGTCTCTGTTGCTTGAGCAGATTATTATCGAGGGCCTCCATGAATGTTTTTGTGTTTCTATGTGTGGATTTTGGTAATGTAGGTTTAGTGGGACTATGTGATGAGTGTGGTGTGGTGCAAGTGTTTACCTTTTCTTCTTGACTGTCAATTTCAATATTGGTTGGAGACAGCTTTACCTCCAGTTTGGCTAGATAAGTGCATCTCTCAGAGATTTTAGGGTTGGGTGGTAGAAGGAGAGTGTTGTCTGTGTACATGAGTCAATTGCTATATTGCCCGAAGATGCCCAGATTCATCAGATAGGCAGGAGAGAACAATGGGAGCTGACCCTTGGACATGCCTGAATAATAAACTATTTTCCTCTAGACAAGTGAGGAAAGTGAATACAAGAGCTGTTTTTCTCTAAGCAAGTGAGGAAAGTAAGTGCAAAACCTGTTTTCCTCTAGGTAATGAGGAAGGTTGAGTGCGGTAGTAATTTGTAGCTTATTTAATGCTTAGAACAAGTTAAGAACAAATGCTGAGCATGAATAAGCAAATTCAAGTGCTAAAACTAAGAATATGTATCTGAACTAGACTAGTTAAGGAAAGAAACAAGTGCAAATGCGGGCTTTTAGATCAGAAAGTTGAAAGAGATGGAAAAATTGCCCACATGGCCAATAACTACAATTTCTGGGCCATAATCCACTCCTTATGTGGTAGATACCTTTCCTAGTGCTTACCACTCCCACTGATAAGCTGGCAGGCTTCCCTCCAACACAGAAAGGCCTGGGGGCCTCATGAGCTTACAAACAGTCCTGGATACAGCAAATCTGTATCTGGAATAGACTAGTTACAAGAAAGGGGGAAACAAGTGCAAATGTGGGATTTTTAAATCAGAATGTTGAGAGAGATGGGAAATCATCCCAAATGGCCAATAACTACAATTCCTGGGCCAGAACCACTTCTTATGTGGTAGATAGGTTACCTAGTGCTTACCACTTCCACTGATAAGCTAAAAGGCTTCCATCCAACACAGAAAGGCTTGGGGGGCTCAGGAGCTTATAAACAGTTCTGGACACAACAAATCTGTATCTGGACTAGAGTAGTTACAGGAAGTGGGGGGGAGCAAGTGCAAATGCTGGCTTTTAAATCAGAAAGTTGAGAGAGATGAAAAAACTGCCCAAATGGCCAATAACTATTCTTGCATGGACACAGCTCCTGTATGCTAATTTCCCCATTTGCAGGTGAAAACCACACAAATGAGGTAAATTAGCGATCCAGGAAGCTAGCAGCCATTCGTGCAGGAGTAGTGTAACCTGCAGAAATGTATTTAGCTAGTACTCAAGTACATTTCTGTAAACTACAAAATGGAGCCATGACAGCTCCAAATAAAGGGTATATATAATGTGGAAGGCATGCCAATGCCCAAATATATGGCCATTGGTGTGGAAAATAGTTTCAAAATAACAAAAAAAAAATTTAATTTTTTTTGGCCGATGTTGGCCATTTAAGCATGGGGCAGCAGCGTGCAAATGGGATCTGCCCGAAAATAAAACTAAAACCTTGAAAAAAGCTTTTTAGGCAAAATCACAATTTTGCCATTATAGTCAATGGCAGGCAGAAGACAACAAGGCCACGGAATAGTGATTACTAAGGGGGAAGGCGCTGTGTCAGACTTGTAACTAGGCATTAGCAGTCAATTCTATGCAAATGAGTGGAATTATACTGAATCACAGATTTCCCTTCATTGCTAGCCAGCACCCAAATGTGTAGGTGCAGGAAAACCATGGTGCAAGCTTAAGAGTTAGCTGACATCATAGAGGGGTGTGTCAGGCATACTGTAAGCTTATTGGAACTCTGTGGCTTGGGTTTACCTTTAGCATAGCAGAGCTAAGGAAGGGGATGTGTCTGAAGCTGCCTAGCAGTGTTTACATTGCCTAAACGGGTGTCCGTGCCACTCATGGGGTTTTTAAGCAAAAAATAAAAGAATTAAACCAGGAAATAGCAGCTCTGTTCACATCTGAGCACTGGGTTTGCGTGGCACACCTCGGGGCTTAAACAGTAAGGCAATGAGAAGGGAAAACATCAGTAGGAAGGTAATCAAGGAGAACTAGCATAGCTGGCAGGTGAAATGTATCTGAATCAACCAATTACACAGGCAGCACCCCAGCCCAGCCCAGCCCAGCCCACTACTATAAACTATGCAAACACCTTACTCTCTGTTTTTCCCACAAACTCTACACCACAAATGGGGAAATTTTACCTAACAAAAGCAAAAAAATGATAGGAGCTACTTTTGCTCTCATAACTCAACATGTGAAAAAGGCTGAGGGTGCTGAGGATGAGAATGCTGACAACTAACCCACAGTGAGGAGAATAAGAGGAGTGCACAGACCCTGGGTATCCTACCTGAGGCTACATAAGCTGGAGATAGTGGAGCTCTATAGGCTGGACAGGGACCTCCTACAGCAAATTGTTGAGCTGTGCAAGCCACACCTCACACACAGAACCAACAGAGGGAAACCAATCACAGTGGATAGCAAGGTATGTGCAGGCATAAGAATACTAGCCACAGTTACCTTCCAAAGGCTAACTGGGGTTATCTTGGGGATCTCACAGGTATCAGCATCCAGGGTACTCCACCAGTTCCTGGATGCCATGTCAGCGCATGCTAATTACCACATATATTTCCTCAACACCCATGAGACATTGACCAGCAATATGCGTCTCTTCCACCAAATAGCAGAATACCCTGAGGTAGTGGGTGCTATAGATTGCATGCACATACACATCAAAGCACCCCCTGGTGAGCAGGGTAGAGACTACATAAACTGCAAGGATTTCCCCTCCATCAACTGCCAGTTCATGTGTGATGCTCAGGGCATTATAATGAATGTGTGTGCTGGCAGCCCTGGAAGCTATCATGACTCCCACATCTGGCATATGACACAGCTGTACCAGAGATTTGCCAATGGAGACATCACATATGGCCACCTAGTGGGGCATGCTGGTTATGCACTGGAGCCATGGCTGATGACACCCATCAGAAATGCACACATACCCGAACAAGAACACCATAATGAGGCACGCGCACAGACCAGAATCATAACAGAGCATGTGTTTGGGATGCTCAAGTCATGATTCTGGTGCCAGGACATATCTAGTGGAGCCTTGCAGTACTCACCAGCTACATGTACCCAAATTGTCATTATATGTGCCATGCTACACAATATGATCCTGCAGAAACAGCTGCAGAAAGAACAGCATGGGGCAGGGCCACACAGCCTCCCACCATTGCCAAGGCCAGCACAAGCACAGAGTGACTCGGTGGAGGAACAACCTGAGCCTGTCCCAGTAGGCAGAAGGAGCCATGCCCAGTATGCCCAGGCCTTGGCAAGGAGGCAAAGCATAGCACATACACTAACACTGTAGGAATCCAGAGAATGACAACTCACTCCAACTTGCACAAACAGTAAAAGGGATGCCAAACATGATACTACCTGTGCTTAACCATGTACAGGGAGTGTACTATGTGCATCAGACATAGTCAGCCCTCCAGCACCATCCTCAATATTGGCACAGCCACAAGGTAAGTCTTACTCACTATCAATTGCTGAATGTAGTAGTATGTTCTGCTACCTGTATCTATGGTATGGATGTGAGTATGTTAGGAAATCGGGTGGCTGAATGGGATAGCAAGAGCTAGTAAACACCTATATCAGCTGCATGAAATCCTTAACAAATACTGGTGTCAACATAGTAGGCAGTACTAGACAAGCTGACAAAACCCACTACAGGACATGTTGTTGGCCAAATGTGCATCCATAGGACACACACATGCATGTCAGTGAGGCTCACATATGCAACAACAGTCTCAGCCAACAGGACAGGTGTAGACAAACACAGAGAAAGCCTGTGACAAGCCTCTTATTGATGGCTATGGAGAACAGCCCCCCTCCAGACTTACACAGACAAATTACAACAGGTCAGACAGTGGGATGTTAGTTCTGAAGGGTAAGAAGTCTGAAACTGAACTGTAGGTCAATAAAACCTAAGAACTGTAGTACACTGATATGTCTCTAGTCTGCAAGATAGGTCAGAATACAGAATGAAATGGAGTACCTGAAATACCAGTACAGTCATAACAAATGTTTACAGTTGTCAGGTGTGCCCCCCCAAAAAAATCCTATGTAGAAATGTAGTAACATCTACGTGTAGGTGTAATAACAGTGGAGCACAGATTACCTGAGCTGGCCAAAGTAGCAGGATAAATTGTAGCACGTGTGCAATATGCAGGGCTCTGTGTGTTAAGTTGTTGTGTGTTGTATATTGTGTGAAAGTGGTCAGCATGTAGGCATGGAGGATTGTGTCCTGGTGTCCAATGGACAGTACTGTTGATGACAGGGCCAAGTTCTCACAACTGCAGTGCCAAACACAATGCATTCCAGCAAGACACAATCCAGCAGTAATCCATACTAATTGTTTGGATGTAATATCTGTCACCATCTGAAATATGGATATGTCATGAATGTGGGCCCAGACATCCAAACAGTACATAGGTGAAAAGTACCCTAGACAGAGAGTGTATAAAATGTTACTGTCAAATGGACACACCTTTGGAATTTTACATACAGATTAGCAGCACATGAGTTGGCTGTGTAGTATGGAATACTGATGTAGTCTGGTCAAACACTGGCAGACTACAAAAGGCACAGGTATGAAGTACTGAGAAACTGCTGATGTCCTTGCACAAGCCAGCATAAGTGGAATATTCCATGTATATCTGTGAGTCAGCTGCAAGTAGCTTACATAGCACACACACACACACAGCTCACCCCACCATCAGCCACAGGTACTGCACAGGTCCTATCCCTGCTGTTGAGAATGAGTACAATATGCCCCCCACCTCTTTATGGGAATAGCCACAGAATGCAGCATGCTGAAGAGGTGTCTCATGCAGGTGTGTCCCTAGCTGTAAGCTACACCCTGCCAGCATCCACACCAATGGATCAATAAGGACAGAAACTACTGGCATTAGCACCTTGCACACCTACCCTGTCACCCCAGGAGAATATAGTGGTTTGCAGCCTCGGATTGTAGGAATGACACAATGCACCAGCCTGCTACAGATGGCCTGCATTACTACCAAATGCCCTACAGTCCTCTGTCAAAGGCCTGTGTCTCACCCGTACTGCCAATGTATGTTATCTCATGGACTCACAAATTACATAACACAGTCCACAGAACACAAATGCAAGGCCATGTCGACAAATCCCAATAGCATGTCCACCATGTCATACTGCTGAACTGTGGACCAACCCCTAAGTACTGCAGGGATGAAGTGATAACTATAGGGATATTTATCAGATGTTTGCATAATGTTCAGAAGAGGATAGATAAACAGAGGGGGGTAGAAGCATGGACGCCATGGAGTGTGTGAAGTCTGAAACTCAGATATATGCACATACTATCCCACAATACTGGACACAGCTTCATTCATCTTGTGTTCTCTAGGAAATTACTGCAAACAAATATGTATACACGTCAGTAGTTGATGACATAAAACATCACAGTGTAAATCAGTGCATATGTCTGAATAATCTCTGTTAATAATCACCAAAACAATATAGCAGAAGCAGCATAAACACAATTAGTTACAGTATCCCACTATCCTTTGCCCATTGAGACCCCATTTTGTCAATCGATCTACAAATATCCTGCAGAAACAGGTTGCTAGCTGTAGGTGTAGAACACAAATGCCTGCACTGGAGTACAACCTACCGGGAATGGATTCACACATCCAATACAGAAGGTCATACTGGGCAAACTGCTACACTTACAGAAATGAAGCCCATGTCTGGCAACAACACTGGACTATACATATCTGTCAGCCACAGATATTTGTGCACACACTCCACATTGCACACCAGTCATACTTTGCACAAACATCAGATAGGAATACACACATATATCCAAGTTCAACACACTATAATAGTCCAAACATACACATACATAAATGTATGGAAGACAGTGACAGACAGTGACAAAGAGCTTCCCTTCATAAGGCCAGTCCCACCCAGCACACATCCAATTGGCCAATATCACATGATGTGCAAATGTCTATCACTGTAGACAATTGCTTCTGGTATCCCTCAGCTCTATAGTGTCTGTGGTACTTGTGATAACTGTGTAACATGACTTTACAAGTCATTCATCTAGCATATTCCTGTTAAATGTAAACCTGTGTGTGACTGAGTGTTGTATGTGTGCTTCCAGGTGAATGGTTTATGGCCCATTCACACACACTGCACTCCCCGTTGCCCTACTTTGGCAAGCCTACTGAAGTAATTTACCTTAAAATACATGATTGGGAAAGGAGAAACAGTGTAAGCTCTGTGGCACGTGCTATAACTGTGTAATGTTTTAGTGTAATGTACCAGTTAGATAGGAGTTCTAATCTCAGACATAGCAACTGTGGGACTCTGTTTGTTTGTATGTGTGTGTGTGTGTGTGTGTGTGTGTGTGTGTGTGTGTGTGTGTGTGTGTGTGTGTGTGTGTGTGCGTGTGTGTGTGTGTGTAGGGATCAATGCTTTTTGAGGCCATTCACAGTCACTACACTTTCCTTTGCCCTACTTTGGCAAGCCTGCTGATGTCATTTATCTTGAAATACACCTTTGCAGAAGAGCAAGCCCTATGAGCTTTGTGGTGCATGCTATAACTGAATAATGCTATAGTTTGATGTACTAGTTAGGTGAGTTCTAATCCCAGACATGACAACTTTGAGACTCTGTGTGTGTAGGAATCAATGCTTTTGAGGCCATTCACAGTCACTACACTTTCCATTGCCCTACTTTGGCAAGCCTGCTGATGTCATTCACCTTGAAATACACCTTTGCAGAAGTGCTAACCATATAAGCCATGTGACACATGCTATTACTGCATAATGCTCTTTTGAGGCCATTCACAGTCACTACACTTTTCAGTGCCCTACTTTGGCAAGCCTGCTGATGTTATTCACCTTGAAATACACCTTTGCAGAAGAACTAGCCCTATAAGCTCTGTGGTGTGTGCTGAAACTGTGTAATGCTATAGTGTGATGACCTAGTTAGGTAGGAGTTCTAATCCTGCATATGGCAACTGTGAAACTCTGTTTGAGTTTGTTTGTCTGTGTAGGGATCTATGCTTATATGGCAACTGTGAAACTCTGTGTGTGCTTGTTTGCCTGTGTAGGGTTCAATGGTTTTGAGGCCATTCACAGTCACTACAATTTCCATTGCCTTACTTTGGCAAGCCTGCTGATGTCATTCACCTTGAAATACACCTTTGGGAGGGAGTAGCCCAGTAAGCTGTGTGGCGTGTGCTATAACTTTGTAATGCTGTAGTGTGGTGTACTAGCTAGAAAGGAGTTCTAATCCCAGACATGGCAACTATGAAACTGTGCATCTGTATGTTTGTCTGTGTAGGGAAGAATGTTTTTGAGGCCATTCACAGTCAATGCATTTTCCATTGCCCTACTCTGGCAAGTCTGCTGATGTCATTCACCTTGAAATATACCTTTGGGAGGGAGTAGCCCTGTAAGCTTTGTGGCATGTGCTATAACTTTGTAATGCTGTAGTGTGGTGTACTAGTTAGGTAGGAGTTCTAATCCCAGACATGGTAACTATGAAACTCTGTGCATCTGTTTGTCTGTGTAGGGAACAATGTTTTTGAGACCATTCACCGTCAATACACTTTCCATTGCCCTACGTTGGCAAGCCTGCTGATGTAATTCACCTTGGAATACACCTTTGGGGAAGAATTAGGCCTATAAGCTCTGCGTTCTGTGCTATAACTTTGTAATTCTGTAGTTTAGTGTACTAGTTAGGTAGGAGTTCTAATCCAAGACATGGCAACTGTGAAACTCTGTGTGTGTGTGTGTGTGTGTTTGCTTGTCTGCGTAGGAAACAATGCTTTTGACCCAATTCACAGTCAATACACTTTCCATTGCCCTACTTTTGCAAGCCTGTTGATGTCATTCACCTTGAAATACACCTTTGGGGAAAGACTCGCCCTATAAGCTCCATGGTGCATGCGATAAATGCAGTATACTTTAGTAGCAATACTTAGCTAGGTAGGGTGTTGAATCTCAGCACTGTCAAGTGTGTGTGTGTGTGTGTGTGTGTGTGTGTGTGTGTGTGTGTGTGTGTGTGTGTGTGTGTGCGTGTATGTGTTTGTCATCAGTAACCTGTGTGGAGGTAGCTGTGATTGTGTAATAAAAGGACTCATTTTGAGGTGGGTTTTGGACATTTCTTATATTGAGGACCTATTATATGTCACAATGTCCACCTTACAAAGACAAAATATGTCAAACAACAGAGGGATTGGTGTAGAAAATCCATACCCCTACATGTGACATTATGGATTGGCGAACAATATAGCAACCCTTGTATTACGCAAAGAACACTCTCCGCCCATGTCTCTTACACAGACACACTTCGCTATTCAACAGCCAATATGCTGGTAGTTCTCTGCATATTGCCCACAGATAGTAATCACGGTGTGATTGCAGTGGACTACAGAGGACATGGCACCCTATTCCAATCCTATAATAGGCAAATAATTGCTTAAAGTGGTCCTTTGCTTTGTTCCCCACTGGACGCCTGCAACAACTGTAGAGTCAACAAAGGTAACCCACAAAGGAAATATCATGCCTTATACACATGCCCTGTATGGACAGATGCCACTAACACCAGTGAATACCTGTATCATGCTGTCATTGTAGGTGCAGGATCAACCTCAGTTCCACAGCGAGTTCTCACCACATGAGGTCATGAATGCCACATCAGAAGATAACAATCTGTTCACACAACATGCCCCAGACACCCCAAGTACACTTCCACATGTCATAGAACATGCATGTGGGACATGTGCACATCCCAGACACCGTCCATGTTATGGAATATAGAACACATACATGGCAAGCATTGCACAGCATTGGCCACCCACAGTTGTAACCCAGATGAGTGGATGGTGAATACAATATCCACCTGTGTGGGCCAATCCAGGGACTACACCCCTGAGCCACACTGCAGACCATTGTCATGAGGCCTGATGGCAAGGTGTACACTTTGCCTAGCCTTGTACAGCCTTCTGGCACAGTCAATCAGTACACACCTGTGAAGCAAGGAACCCATGCATGTCAGTACTGTCAAATCTGTGTCTGTGTGTGTGTGGAGATTAATGATTTGGAAGCCATTGACACTCACTACACCTCCCATTGCCCTATGGAATTATGCCTTCTGATGTCAGTCACCTTGACAAACCCTTTGCCCATATAGCAACCTGATGACCTCTGTGGTGCATGTGATACCTAGTAACATAGTTAGTTAGGAATTCTAATCCTGACCCTGCCAACTGTGATAATGTGTGTGGGTCCCTGAGAGAGTTTGGTTGTGTCTTCCTTGACACCTGCTTTTGTAGACAGGCACATGCACTACACTTACTTTATCCCTCCTTTATCACTGTTGCTGAAGACACTCACCGTCAAAGATACCTTTGGACAACTCTCTAACATGTTAGCTCTGTGGCGCACGCAATAACTGCAGAAAAATGTAATAGCAATACATAGTCAGGCAGTTGTTTGAAACCCCGTACTGATAAGTGTGTGATACAAACATGCTTAGCTCTAACTTTCCTACCCCCTTACTTTGTCTCTGTCTGTCTCTCTCCCTCCCTCTCTGGGGGATGTGAAAAAGTACACCTGCTTTGCTTAGGCAGCAGCTTGTGTTTTGTAAGTGATGCTCATGATCAGCTGATGGCCTGTGCATGAATTGCAGTCCCCAACTAGCTGATTGCATGTGGAACACCTGAGGTAACATTCCCATAGCCAATTGCATGGAAACACACTCCTATAACTAGGAACATTATGAAGGTGTTGGCCTTTTTCATTCACTGTGAGCAGGACTTCATGTTGATGTTTGGCAAACAGTATCACAGAGGGTAGTGGGATATATCTCTTACAACATGCACTGTGGAAACAGACCAACAAACATGTGGGGGATGCTCCAGACATGAGATCAGAATGTAAGTCTTGCTCTTCTACATTTGAAGTAATGCTGGTTTAACACGGTTTGTGTGGATATGGCTGGTCTACATGATTTAATACTTGTCATGACAGTGTTATGTGGTTGAGAAAACTCTCACCTGTAGGGCTATCTGCAGACTGGCCAGTGTTTGGAGTCTTACATGTGTTGTGCTACTCACAGATGTCCTATCTTTAGAAACGCAGTAGCATACACTGAGGATTGCAGTCAGTACATGGTGACAGCCATGTGAGTTACTGACTTCATATCCTCAGAAGACATATGTCACAACAAACCCTGTTACACCAGTAAATGTATGAGTTTATCACAGCAACATGTCAATATTGGCCCTGTGTGTGTGCCTCCAGCCACACCTTTGTAAACTTTTGTACATATGTCATGCAGTAAGAGGTGCATATGTTCAGTACACCATTATTTACTGACATCATACCTGATAACAAGCCAGTGAGATATCAGACTGCTAAAGATATTACGTATAGTAGGGCTTATATTTGAGGATAAAACCTGGACATTCTGCTGTAGTGTGTACAGTAGTGAGGTCTGTCTACTGATGGTGATTGTCGACAGAGTGTGTATTGTGAATATATACATTGACCTGTGTACAGACTGTGGTAGATGTCATTGCTCTTGGTCCTGTTATATCTGATGTTGCATCCTGCTCCAGTGTATGGTACCCTATTGGCGTACATGTTTGTAGGGCCAAACCCACATATGTCCCATACCACAGTCAAGCATTGAAATACACTGTGTATTGGCAAGTATATGTAGGGTTAGTGTGTGAGTGGCATGTATGAGGATTGTGTTGATCACACAGTCCATATACTGTAATATTAAGCATGCTTACCATAAGCGGCTGTGGCTGTGTTCAGATTAGTTGTGGGTATGCGCTTTCACACAGGTGTCTATTACTCCATGCTGTTACATGCTTGTAGAGCCTGCTATATTTGCAGGTACATGTGTATTCCCCCAAAATAAATGTAGGCCATTGCTGTGGCAGTCTGCCTGTAGTTTGCACAGTGCTTTGTGACATGCCTAACAGCTCAGTGTACTTACCCAGTGTGTTGTCTTGTCCAGATATTTGTCAGATGTACTGCTGCCGGGCCACCATAACTGTTGTGTATTTCTGACAAAGCAGTGGGATGCTGTACAGATGTATGTCACTAACTAGTGGGTAGTATGTGGGCTTGTGACCTCTGCTTCTCCAGTTATTATGTGTCAGGACAGACAGGAGTGTGTGAATGCATAAACTGTTTGAGCATATCTATTCCAGTATTTATGTGATATCCCCATTTACATGGCTGTAAACATCCAATTTGTCAGCCTTGCTCCACTTGTCTTGCACTAAGGGGTTCTGTGTATAGCTCTGCACTGACCAGAGTGTGTCAGACTGTCCACATTTATTGGTCATATATCTGCTGTATTCCAAAGGACCATTACTGTGATATCTGAGGTACTGCACTATGATAATCTTATGATGTCTGTCAGTAACTGATGGCGTACATGGCAATATCAGATGTGACTTCCCACACACATTTCTGTTAAGACAACCCCTGTTACAGTAGCAACAGTCTACAATTATACCTGCAATATTTACATGACATCCCCATGCACTAAGAGGTTGCGACTTACCTGTTCTTTATTTTTACTATTTTATTAAAATTTTGGAACCACCTCTACTGTGAACATCTGGTGTGTTTTTGACTAAGGCTAAGGCTCTTGCCACCCCATAGTGCCTTTACATACCAGTTGATCGTTTCCCCTACATCATTTTGCTGTTTGGACTTATATCTGCTTGTTTGCTGTTTGGGGAAACATGGCAGAAGGTGCTGCAGTTATCATTGAATTGGAACAGATTTCACAGAGCAGAATTGCTGGTGGAAATAATTGTTTGTTTGACTTCTTGAAGGGGGAAGACAATCCTTTACTGAGTGAACAATTCAGTGCTGAAACCAGTGATGGGAATGAGGCTTTGGAGGATCTTAGAAGATATTGCTGGGGTAGTGGGTGATAGGCCAAGATTTGGATACAAAAATAAGAAATCTTTATGCCAGAGACTATGTTTTTCTCAGAATATTCACAGCATGAGCAATGAGTTAACAACTTCTTCAGGTACTGTAAAATGCAATAATTGTTAATTTTGCAATTGTATAGATGAGTCTAGGACATTCACACATCCCACTTACAACAAAATATTTACACATTTTCCTGAAGTTGACTGTAACACTAAAAATCTTGTTTATCTAGCACAGTGCCCAGCCTGTCCCAGTTTTTATGTTGGTAAGATGAACAGGCATCTAAGGGAGAGGATACGTGATCATTTGTATTGTGCATGTAAAGGGATGAGCTATAGTGCAAAAGCTAAACACATGAATACATCCGCTGAGGAACACAATTTCAAGTTTTTAGTATTGGAAGTTTTGAATCAAGATGTTAGGATGGGGGATATAGTTAACAAGAAATATCATGCTGAAATGAAATGGATTTTTAGACTAGGGGCACATTACTCCCCTGGCCTTAATGAATATGTTTCGATACAACCTGCACTGAGAGCAAGACCCCTAAAAAAGAGGCTGACAAAAAAGGAGATAGGGTAGATGGAATGTTTTTAAATCAACACGCACTAGTTGAGCAGTAATGCAATTTTAATATGCACATTTTTTTATTTATTGAGTTTATGAAATAGATTAAATGTTTTTATGAATTATTAGGTAATAAGTGACATGAGTATTTAATTTAATTGCATATGCATTTTTATAGTCATTATAACATTTACTTGTTTTTAGGAATATGAATGTAAGCAGACTTAATTGGTTTAATTAACTGGCATATTCAATCATGTTGCTTAGCAACTTTTAATGCTTTTTCAGTTGATTGGATGAAACTGTTACAAGGTGTTTAAAAGCTGGTTAGAGTTTTTACTTTGATAATAGGTCTGAAGAAGCAACATGCGAAAGCACTTATCTGCTCTTTATTTTTACTATTTTATTAAAGTTTTGGAACCACCTCTACCATGAACAGCTGGTGTGTTTTTGACTTTTCTACATTGCTGTGTTTTACATACCAGCTGATCTTTTCACCTACATCGTTTTGCTGTTTGGACTTATATATGTGTAAATATATATATATATATATATATATATATATATATATATATATATATATATATTTGGTTTACTATCACATTGTCGATCGCACTATGTGCGATCATCCAATGTGCGAAACTCAGGTAGCAGAACCGGAAGTGTGATTACGGCATTGTCGAACCTTACAATAGTGAACATTCACTATAGCAAGGTTCGACAATGAAATGCAGATCACACTATAGTAGGGATCGGGAAATGTACCCTTTCCTCAGTGTAGTGTGATTGTGGTGTTTGTATATATAAGTATGGGGGTGTGGGGGCACAGTCCCACACATGGGGGGTGCAGGAGGGCTTGCCCCCCTGCACAAACTGTTGCAGAATGTTGAGCAGATTTGAGGATTTCGGTGTAGTCTACATGTTCGACATTCGACTTCACTGAAATGCTCAGTTCTGCATTTACAGTGTTCGGTTTTCTGATTTCCGGACATTTTGTTCGGACATCTGTACACTCGAACATTGTACTGTCGAATATGTGATAGTAAACCTATATATATATATATATATATATATATATATATATATCCTTATGTGCAAACATGACTGTAGTATATACCTCCCAGATGTATCACACCGTATTTATCTAATATGTGTATATTTAGATATAACAACATACGTGATTCAATAGGAATATCACTAACAAGTACTAAGTCATAGCAGTTGTTCAATACTCTTCAGTATGTGTACTAACAGATATATTGGAAAAAACAACAACTGTTTTCACAGCTGTGATGGTGTAGTGGGTAACTGTTTTGACTATAGTGTACAGGGTCCTGGGTTAAAGACCTGCAAGGGCTGTTTGTTTTGTTGCTGGGCAGAACAAGGGATGTTGGATACAGAGTGGTTAAGGCAGTTTTGAGCAGATTTAAGCAGGTTTGTGCGGATTTGTGTGACTGTAAGTGCTGCTAATTTACAATTAAATGTACAGGTGCTTACACCATGTAGGCTTCGCTCACCAGTGTGCAAATGTGCTTAGCATTTATATTGCAGCAATGATGAAACCTGCTAAGCATGGCTCAGCCCTGGTAACTAGTGCTCACATTCCAGTCTGATAAAATATCAGGGTAATGACATCTTTAATAAGTTTAATTAATTCCATGTACATAACATGCATCTATGTGCTGTCATTACAGTAGCAAGGGGTATGAGTCTACTGTCTGGGACACTTGAGTATATATGGCTTGTATAACACTCATTTCCATTTGAATGTGTTACATACCTGGGTAGTATCCCAGGTCATATGCAGTCACACTGGCATGTGGTGTATCATTATGTTACTACTGTTGACATAGCTGTCCCAAGTAAGAGTAGATTGCAGATTGTAGTACTGGAACCAAACACCCCTACATGCAAAGATGGACTCGGAGTCCTCACTGTGGTGTTCTTGGTGTGTCACCTATGTCTCATTAAATATTTCCTATTGGATATTGATCTGACATGTGGATATTAACTGTAGACTATTTTGTGTATAGGACATGTCATTGAGGGCTGCTGTCATGTAGTAATGGCATACCTATCAGTGTCAGATGTCTGTCTGTCAACACATTCATCCTAATGCATAGCCAGTTGGCTAGCTGATGTCTGACTGTCCTCTGTACAGATGTGCAGATGCCAGGTATGCATCTTGGCTGCTTACAGGCAATCTATGCTTGACTGACACTGCCATGTCTGCCCAGCTGTGTTATGAATGCCACAGCTAGGAATCCACACCACATGCCATGGATACCTCAACTACACTACCACAGTCAACAGAACATGCTTGGTACAGGTCTCCAAGACAGACACTGACCATGTTATGTAATATATGTGTCAACTGGAGCACCTCATTAGCCCTCTGCAAGAGGCAACCAGATGATTGGATGTTGCATGTAACTCTCACCCTGAGGATCACCCCTGTGGTATCTGTTGATAGATGGCCTGCTGACACATGGTAAGTGACATGATACCATTGTACATACATCCCCTACACTTTGTATCTCTCCATGGACAATAGTCTGGTACACACCTATGAACACCTGCACCGATGGACCCCAGTACTGACAAATGTGTATGTGTGCATTACTGAGAATAGCAGTGTCTGTGTGTTTGTAGACCTGTAGCTGATAATACCCTGAGGCCCTTTACACCCACCGCACCCCCATTGTCACAATTAGATGTGGCTGCTGTTGTATTGGACATTACATGTACCTTGTTACATTCATCTCCCTAAGGGCTACCTGGGACTTGCAGTACCAGCACGACACTGTTGTACAAATGGGTTGATAGGCATGGGATACCCTCTGAGTTCTGGCAAGTGTGTGCATGTGTGTATATTTGTAGGATACAGCATTCTGAGGCCACATTCTCCTAATACAATACACCTTGCCACACAGTATTAGGGATAGTGATGTTGCTGACTGTAGGAGAGCAATGACAATGCATCACCCTACTATTCCTATGGCATGCACATTAGATGCATATCCCTGTAGTAGTACTCTTGGGATAGACAAGGGGTTATATTGCAGTCCTGGTCAGTGTGTGATGATGGGTATGCCAGAGTGTTATCATGGGTTTCAGTGCATGCAATACCCACTGTGGGGTGTGGGTGCTGTGTATACTGCTTTATACCATGGTACCCCCAGTACATATCCCATTTTCCACTGTATGGGGACCACTGTTACCATCAACCATACAGGTAACTGATAACACTACCCAGCCCAGTTATGCATGTGCTGTGTGCAACCTATCTGTAACAGAATGGACACACTGACTAGGTAGTTAGCACTGATAAGCCCATATCTCTCAGATGTGTGTATGACTATGTGTTTGTCAATGTGTATATGACAGTATGTCACACTATGTATTGTCCATAAATAACCAGTACATCCCCCATTACCATACTATACAGGCCTGGGGATGTTCTTCACGTAACATGTAACCTGGAACACACCTCATCCTAAAAGTGGTGTGGTGTGTGCAATTAAGACCACACACACCAGTAGCACTACATACCTACATAGGGGTTCTTGTTCCAGTGTTGCCAAGTAAGAATGTGTGTGTATGTGAATGAATCCACTTCCGTTTGCAGAATATACATGTCCCAGGAGGTCATCTGTCTGAGAACTGCCTGGCAAATGCTAAAATTTCACAGGTATCATCCTGTGGAAATACATTCCATCACAACTAGTGGTAGATGTGTAAATGCCCTCTTCCCCACTGTATAGGTGTACAGCAATACTGGGGTTGGTATATATAGCTGGGTGTGGCTCTTGTGGATACAGCGACCATCATTGCAGTTACTGTTGAGTATATCCCCCCGCTTAGCTGGCCGTAATACTGTACAGTTCATGTTAACAGGTTAAGTAGTTGTCTATCACACTATCTGCGATTCTACAGCACCTCTCACCCTCCAAAGGGTAGAGCTGTGCAACCCACACCAGCACACCTATGTATACTGAGTTGAGGATTTCACTACATTGGGGAAGGGGGCATATACCCTGACAGTACCATTGTCAATGACATTAATCTAGCAGACTGCTTATTTCCCAATGTGTTGTTGTGCCTATTCTATCTTGGTGGAATTACATAGGCTAAAATGGGTTCCTTGCAAAGGCACATCCATCCATGTGTACAGTATTCTCTGAGTATTTCATCAACACCAAAGCCTCTGTGTGTGTGTTATACACACACACACACACACACACACACACACACACAGAGGCTTTGGTGTGTGTGTGTGTGTGTGTGTGTGTGTGTGTGTGTGTGTGTGTGTGCGTGTGTGTGTGTGTGTTATACACAAACATGTGGTGTGTACCACCCAGTACACTTACTATTGTCCACTGTAGAAGGGCTGCTGACATCAGCCACCATGCAATCACCTGTATACACCACTCCCAGTACTCACCTGTATACACCACCCCCAGACCTACTGGCCATGTGGCACATGCAGTAGCTGTTATACAGGCCTGTGACCAGGATATGGCACAGTCAAGGTGTTACCACAGTGCCATATCCCTTGTAGGATACAACAGCAGACCATCATCCTGCTGTCACATGGACATCTACAACACAAACGGAATACATTATGGAGACCACAATCACCCAGTGCTAATAAAAGCTATAATGCATCATGGCTGGAGAGCTACACTTCCTGACATGTAAGCATTAAACTTTACTGCTGACAACATGTTACACAGCATTACATCTGTACACCATAGTCACCCTGTGCATCAGAACCATATTAGCCTGTCCCTGCATCGATGTTATGGATGACAGGGTTGTGGCACAGGTACCATCATATGCACAGGGTTTATTGTTGGTTTGCCAGAGACCTAGGCTGAGCCATATGTTTGACACCATGTATGTGAGTGAGGGGGTTAAATTATTAATTGGGCTTTTGTGATGTGGTGTGTGTAGGTATGGGGTTGCCCTAGCAGTGTTGTTATTGTGTTTGTGTATGCATGCTCACAGTTCTGTCATGTGGCTGCCCTATACAGGGGGGTTGTTGGACAGCTGCAGATCGTACCTGGCAGGGTGTGCAGTTCACTCTCTCCGGCCATGGACACAAAAACTGTGCCTGCAAGGGGTTCCACAGGCACCACCATATACAAGCCACAAAATGGTACTCTCCCTGATGATGACATATGTCTGCTGGATCCAGGTCCCTCTTGGGTGGTGTGGTATGGAGAGCACCTCCCCTGCAGTGCTGGGGTTGGTACTGCCACTACAGGAGTGGCTCTGTGTTCTGGCACATCCACATCGACCTCCAGCTGTTGGTGTTGATGGCCTACATCCACGTGGCCATAGCACCACTCCCACCATATGCTCAAGCACAGACATTCCACAGTCAAGGATTCCCACCATCTCACCCAACCGTCTATCCATGACCACTGAAAAATAATGGAGGGCACCTGCAAGATCACGAATGTTGTCAGTAACAGCTGAATGAGTAGCGCTCTGCAGCCTCAGAGCTTGTCTGGTGTACCATTCCATATGTGTCTGCACCTCCATGACGGCCTGAAAATGCATCTGGTGGCACCAGATGTGGCACTTCTGCTATGGGCTTGATGATGAGCAGCCCTCTGATGAGCACCCCTGTACATCTGCCTATGTGGTACTCTGCCAGACATCCGGCTATGGCTTCTGTGTCCAGACACACGTGCCATAGATACCACACTGTCCTGTCCCATGCCACCAACCACCAACTGTCCCTAATCTATGGCCAGTGGTGATGGGGTATGTGTAGGCAATGTGACTGTGTGCGGGGATGGGGTGGATAACAGTGGGAAGTCAAACGATGGTGCAGATTCAGCCCCTGACAATCCTGCCTGTACCTCAACACACCTATCATCATTTTCAATGTTTGTATGGACACCATCAGATTGCCTGCAGGAGGGACCCTGACCCACCTCGCCACCTGTGAGGGGAAAACAAGAAATGCACTTTAAGACCTGTACGTCATTGCTTAACAGTACACACACACACACACACACACACACACACACACACACACACACACACACACACACACACACATGCACACACGCACACGCGCACACACTTGCACACACACACACCCTGACATTCCACCATACTACTTATCTGTCCCTGAGCTTACACAATGTCCCTATTGTTTCTCTTATTTTCCTCATCCTGCATCAGTCTTGAATAATTACAGTCAATACTACCAATCATTAATGTATCATTCTTCTAATTGCTCAGAAAAGTGATAACAAAACATGACCTGTTACTCCATTAACTCTTAAACCTGATTGGAGCAATTTTTTTAAAGACTTCCTGATCTCATCGAGTGTTCACCTTGGTTTTGTAGAGACATCTTGAGCATGGCCCCCATATGTTATGGGCTAGTACAGTCAATAATGTCACGCACTGGAGTTTCATACTTAACTATTGTCCAGTAGATGCAAGATCTGTTGCTCTATTAACTTTTTATGTGGACTACAGTAATATTTGGAAACACTCTCTGGTGTTGTCCAGTAATTCCCCAATGCATCTTTAGTGCTGCATACGTGGGTATTCTTTCACTTTTCTGCTGATTGCAATTAAAAACGTATCTCTGGTGTCTAGTTTACTCTCCCAATGCAGTTTCATGCTGCATACTTTATTATACTATCTAACTAGCTGTCCTGTGATTACATTTCAGCAAAGTATTCCTGCTGTCTAATGTGTCTGTCCATGTCCATCTACTGCACTATTTCTAAGGGAATTTGAGAGGAATGAACAACCCCACACTCACACATGCATACATGGACACACACACAAACATGCACACACATACACACACACTTTCTACATACATCAACCCCCATCCACTCCACCAGATATCACTTACAGACAAATTCAACCCCCACACACACACACACACACACGTACAAGTGAGGTTGCACAAAGATATTATACACAGACCTCTCGTTACCCATCTGTCAACATGCATGACATATGGTACTCAACAGCCTGCAGTGCAGCTATAGTCAATGTGATGCATGGGTTGTATTAGTAGGTGATGCCCCTTCCCCTGGAATGCACTGCACCCATGTACACAGTATAGCTGTGCACCTGTTCGACACCCTGGCATGTACTGTGCACCATACCTCACAAATGTACACACCATTGCTGAATGTGTATATGTGTGTCAGTTATGATTGCTCTGCTGCTCACAACCCTTATGTGTTTGTTCAACACATACCTGGGATGATATGTGGACAGATGTAATTTGTGAATGCCTGGTGTCTGATTTACAGATCTCATCATCAGCAGTGCATGTATGGCCAATAAAATACAATTACACTGACAACCTTCAAACCTTACCATGGCTATGGGGAGTGTATACACTCTTAATGATATGGCACCCACTTCCCTGATATGCCATGGGGCCACATTACTGCATATGTTAACATTACATGAACCTGATATGTGACATATGACCTGTGCAATCAAATGCAGTATCAAATTTGTTAGTTGTGCAGATGCTGATTGAGATGCATACAATTTGTGGGTACATATGTGTGCACACCCTTATTATGATGGTTTGTTGCACCAACTGTTATGTGTGCTATATCAGTCACTATTCCTGAAAGGGGTATACTAGCATGAGCCATCTGCATTTGCCAGTATTTGATCACTCGACCCTACAAATGTCCCCCATCTCTGAATGATTGCAAGGTCAACTTGTGCACAGCCCTTGGAAGTCACACAGTGCCATCACTACTGCTGTGGAGTCAGGGTTATGTCTGCCACAATTCATGACCTTGAATGTGTGTGGATACAGCCATTTTTAGTGAGCTTTGGATCTCTGCTTTAGTGCACTGTTGTGTTTCAGGATGACACCCCCTACCCATCTTCAACCTTTTTGCAGATGCTTGACAACTATGGCCTACACATGTGTGTCATTTTGCAGTGTCTCATACTCTGAACACCATTTGTACTGGCCTAGTCCCTGCTAATGAATGGCAAGCATACAAGTGTGCACTGACACCAGCAAAGTACAGATGGGGATGGAGGGCCTGAGATGTGGTGAGGTGTTGGTTGTTCAGCACATGTATCTTAATTGATGATGTCTGTAGGTTTACAACATGGTCTTGGTACACTAGTACACATTGCAACACATGTCTTTGGGGGACTTTTGTGGTTGCACATATGCTACCTGTAGAGAGCTCTGGCTGATATTTCCTGTGGTGCAACTGTCCCATTTGATTACCCTAACCCATAAGCCACACTTATGCAGAGTCCAGACAATTGCTGACACAGGTACTGCACAGCCAGTACGTGCTAGAAATTCCTGCAACTCCCTCAGTGTTGTGGCATGTTACTAGGCAGCCTGCATGACCAATTTGCAGCATGTGTTGTCATCTGTCTTGGATGGCCATCTGTTTATTTTCTACATTAATCCTGTCCAATACATCCTCGCCACATACATGACTGTCTGCACTGTTTGCCATGGTATATGCAATGGTGAGGCAAGGCTACATGCCCAACTCCTGGGTGCTACCTGTTGGATATGGGATCCATTTCATGGCTTGTAAGATGTGTGCAAGCGATGGCTGCCTCTGTTGCAAGTAAGTGGGAACATTTGATGGTCAAACGTCTTGGATAGCAGACCATTTCTTGGTGTGACATTGAGGACCTTTACTTGCTGGAAGGTCCATACTCATGAAGAGTGCATGCTGTCACTGCCTCAAAAGCTGTTTCCACAATATGTTATCTGGAGTGTATGCACACATATGCTTTCAGTGTTTGTGAAGGTATGTATTCCCCATACTTGCTGTCCTAACATAAGATTCCATAATACACATTCATTGCTCATGTTAGGACCACATTGCAGGTTGTAAGGGCTGTGGAATGTAGTATTATGATATCCCGTAGTGTAGATCTGTAACAGTTGCCATTGTAATAGTGGTATATACACTGTTGTAGCACTGTATAAGGGTGATGTTTCAGACATGTCCCTAGTGTAGGCCATTTGTCCCACCATTATGTTCATTTCTGTGCACTCATCTTGCAATGACAGGTTGTTAGTTATATTACAGGACTCTTACATACCCTTCAGATATGCAACCATGGTGACAACTGTGATGCAATGCAGTTAACGGCAACAATAAGTGAACATGTTCAGCATGTATTATGAGTAGGTGTGTTACATTTGTGCATGGAATATACCATGGCCATAACATGACTGGTGTACTGGCAAACCTGAACAAACACCATACTCACCAGCTACATGCTGCCGCCCTGGAGGTATACCAGAGGGCCCTATGTAGTTGTGTGAGAGATGTGATGTCAGTAGTCACACCTGTGTCATTGGTACAGAATGGGAGCGACCTTACAGTACATCAACAGTAAAAACCCACAGTACTACAGATTATGCACATCTGTTTGTTACTACAATGCAGCAACAGACTATATATATATTTCATCTCAAATATGCATGATTAAACTCTACAGATGCAGTTGGATACACAACAGTGGTCTACTGATGTGCCCTGTGGTCTTACCTGCACGCTCCTCAGTCATTGTGTGGGTAGCATCTACCTCCACTATGATATTCGCCGGGTCTTATGTTTGCAGACAGGCAGTTGCCTGAGGATGGTGAGGAGTTCCTCAACATGTGTCAGGGCGGTTGGATGGCATGACCCCCCCCCATGGCAAGCTGGTCTCTCCTAACCGCAGCAGCATGCCGATGGGCATGGTGGAGTAGATCAATGCACTGATGTCAGACCTGCTCATAACTGTGGTTATGCAGGCCAACATCTTTTAACCTGTGGACAAGATTGTTTCACAGGGTGGTCCTTTCCTGCAGATCATGGGCTGTATGTCCAAAGAGGGTGTGGTAGTGCTGCACCAGGTATGTGATGATGACGTCATTCTCCTGAGGTGTGTAAATCGGAAGTCTCTCCTGAGACATTGTGCCTGAATGACATAAAGAGAGAAACAGGTCTGAGGACCTCATACTGCAAGGATATAATAGTTTTAATACACATCTCTGTCTCTCCCCACCATATCTGCAACAACAATCTGATCACACAGCTCAACAGGTATGTCTACAGCAGACCTACTGCTGGGATATATATTGGATTCTACAACAATTTGTGCAACCTCATACTGCAAGGATATAATAGTTTTAATACACATCTCTGTCTCCCCCCACCATATCTGCAACAACAATCTGATCACACAACTCAACAGGTATGTCTACAGCAGACCTACTGCTGGGATATATATTGGATTCTACAACAATTTGTGCAATGTGTTTGTAGTCATGTTTCATGTTGAAACCCTATCATTGGTGGCCTGTTACAATGTCACCTGCATGCCATTATAAGCACCACTATGGTTCCATATGTGCTGTTTGCTATGTGACTGTTGCACATCTGTTGTATTGTGTTAATGGGGATATCTATGCATGACATAATCCTGGAATGTGTGGACTATTACTACCCACATATGTTCTATAACAGTGACACAATAGCAAGTTTGAGAAGGCAGTTGTCAGCAGAACCACCTCTCCCACCTCATCTGACCATGGTACCAGGCCACATCACATCTGGGACCCACCATGGGACCTCATCATCTACTGGTCCTGCACTATTTTCAGGTGGAACCACCTCAGGGGATGGTGTTCACCCTGGGAGTACACACAGACAGGATCTTGCCACCCTAGGTCAGGTCCAGATTCTGGTGCATAGGGAGCTCTACAAAGACTTGGGGGATGTGCTACTCCACCTTGAGGCCCTCAGTACACAATCACAGGGTCCTCATGCTCCTCCTGCTCAGCCCCCCTGCCCAGGCACCTTCAGGGAATGAAGATGCTGCTGTGACTGCCCGTGGGTAGGGACCTTGGTCCCATTGTTTCCATATGGGGGCTCATTGGCTTCCACATTCCAAACAGCACTCCCCATCCAAGGTGTTTACCCACCACATGTGTCATATACTGTCCATGTATGCTGTCTTGACCGTCTTCCAGCCCAACCTTCCTCCCCAAATATACCTACTATCCTTCCCCAAAATTCCAATCCCACCTTCACAAACAAGGGCAATGTGTACCCAACATGGAGTTCACACCAGACATAACTGTCTATTTTCAACCCACTTACTGCTGTATATATATATATATATATATATATATATATATATATATATATGTGTGTGTGTGTGTGTGTGTGTGTGTGTGTGTGAATTGATATGTGTGATGTTGTCTCACACATATTGTGCAGCAGTGTCATTCAACAGTTGGGGACATGTATGTGTATATATATATATATATATATATATATATATATATATATATATATATATATATATATAGATATATATAGGTGCATTCAAACATCAGGTCCACACTCTCTAACTCTACTTCCTTCACAGCTGCACTGTTCTGCCTTGCTACAACACAGACAGATGTCACATATGGACACAGCCTAACATTAGGGGGGGTATATATAGGGACAGATTGCAGGTAAGCCTATTATACACCTATGGCATTTGTGCATGCTATGTTATATGTTAACATGACTGTCCGGTAAGTGGTGGGCTCTGAAACTCATGTGTCTAGCATAACAGCATTACTTCTGCCACCAGCTATTTGCCACACTAATATACGTCTTGCGGTACAGAACACACTCTATGATGGCTTACATCTTGTCATTAAGTGCTGATCTGCACAGTTGACAGGTATGGTCCACTGCCCACAGGTACAGACACTACTGTCTATAGCAGTTATTCAGCAGGGCATCATTACAGCAACCATGTCACATATAAATCATTCCACATCATCTATCCCATTATTATAGACCAAGTACTACATTCAATTACATGCATATATGTTTCACATACCTTTTCTAGGATTGTTGTCTCTTCTGGATATAGTTTGATGTGTCCCCTTAGTTAACTTGGGATATTTGTATGTTCAGTTGTTGAAAACCTTTTTATTTACTGTTTGTTTGTTTGTCTCTCTCTCTCTCTCTCTCTCTCTCTCAACACTACAGGAATTGAGCTGCTTTGAATAAATTGCAGCATGGATTTTGTAGGTGATGCACATGATAAGGTGATGACCTCTGCACCAATTAGTGTCCACCACTTGCTATCTGCATGCAGCCAGCTGTGTAGTGCTTCCAATTACCACTGTCATGGCAACCCACTACTATAAATTACTAAATCATGTGGGTTTTGTCCCTTTACCTTTCCTGTATGGAGGACATCCTTCCTTTGTGTGGGCAGAAGTATTACAGAGAGCAGGTAGCAATATCTCTTACAACAGGACTTGCAGACACAGGCCAACTACTTATTTGTATAAGGTTTCAGACCTACAGACAGTGCAGACAGTGTGAGTAGTGTTGTTATATGCATTGTATACTGCTAGTCTTACAGGATTTGTGTGTAAATACTAGTTGAGCATGGAATGGAGTCTGTCTTCATAGCTCTCAACTGTGGATCTATCCACATGATGGTCAGAGGATTGGCTGTTATGTTTTGTCTTTCCACCACACAGGTCTTGTTTCAGATATATCACTGGCACTCTGTCTGTTTTGTGCTATATCAGTACATGGCTACATCCATTTGCGTTTCTGACCTCATATTCCTGAATAAGGGTATGTTGCAACCAATCCTGTAACACCAGCAACTTTCTCAGTGTATAACAACAATATTGCAAATATGGCCCTATGTTCCAGCTTCTGTCCTCCACCTATATACCAGGTATTGTCCATATGTCATTCAGTAAGAGGTTAAGTAGTGGCCTATCATTATGTCATGCTGGCATTCCTTCCATCATTCCAGCGATGTTGTGGACCCCCACACATATTGTGGGGTAGGGTCCATATATATGTCAGCTACAGCTGGACAAAATGTGCGTGTCCTTGTACAGTCCAGAGGTCACTGTATGTAACACTGTTATGTGCCCTTGTAAGTCATTCTATGAGGGAGGAGTATGCACCATATATAATGTAGGCTGTTACAACATGTGAGGTATATCAGTAGTAAGACACCTTAAGGTATATGGCTGTACATTTTCATACATTTCACCTTAGGAACATTGGTGGGCTAGTGCTTACTGTCTTAAAGACAGTCCTGTTTGTCAGTGTGATAGTGATGTTCTAAGTTAAGCATTATGTAACAGATACATCTTTATTGTGACAACTTAATTCTTTCCCCCCTAGGGGTTGAGTACAGAGTGTAATTGGAGGCTGCTGAACTACATCTGCATTACTTACTGTTGACTGATTCTTGTCTTCTGGGCCAGAGTTTCTTTACTGTTGTACTACTTGAAGGCCTTGGCCTGGACAGCAACATATGTTATGCTTTCAGATTACTGTATAAAATGTCTTGCTTGAGAGTTGCATTACTCAGTATGTATTTCAAACACCTAACAGCTATATGAAATTGCATATACAACTGAAATAGTACACAAATAAAAATTTCTTATGTATGCAAACCTGTGTGTGGTGTCATATCCTTTGACTTCTCTGTGGGTATATGTTTCATGCAATAACTGTCTTTTGTATGAGATAAACAAACACTGTCCATTTTAAAAGGTGGCAACTGTAGGAATACTGGCTGTTCAATATGCTGTACACCCTCTAAATGTGTATCATCCTATACATATCTATACATAGTAATATATGTATATGCGTGTATATGTATATACGGATTCACTTTAGAAGCTCGAATTCCCAAAAACCCTAACTTCATATGGTCAAGACCATAAGTTTGATTTTTTGGAAACTCGAACTCCTAAAATGAAACATAAAAAAAAAAAAAAAAAAGTCAAACAATGCTTTTGCAGGGGCTTCACCTGCATTCTGAGTGGGAGCTGAGCACCCCACACCCCCCCTACTTAAATGTACAAACTCCGAGATCGAGCTACAGTGAAGAAAAGAAAAATCTCCCATTTCGCTCTGTATGCTGAAGGACAAAATGGGAGATTTCCCATTTCCTGTCAACATCGCAAAAAAAAAAACGAAAAAATTACTTACACACAGAGCATACAGGAGTCCTTGCCTTTGTGTGTAAGTAATGTTTTAAGGTAAGTAAAGTGTTATTTTTTAACACTTTACATATTCGAGTTACTAAAAGCTCGAGCATATGGTTTCGACCATATGCAATTCGAGCTTCCAGTAATTCGAGCATGTAAAGTGCTCCTGTATATACATATATATGTATATATATATATATATATATATATATATATATATATATATATATATATATATATACATATATATATATATATATATACATATATATATATATATATATATATGTGTGTGGGTGTGTGTGTGTGTGTGTGTGTGTGTGTGTGTGTGTATATATATATATATATATATATATAAATATATATATATATATATATATATTTATATATATATATATATATATACACACACACACACACACACACACACATATATGTCTGTGTGTATATGCATCATTGGAATGTTTACTGCTCCCACATTGCACATTTCCTGTGGTAGATAGACTGTTTTGTATGATATCATATTGATACCATCGTGAAATCGTACAGGTGAGATGGATTACTGTTAAATTCTTGTGGCTATGTTGTGTAGGGTCCTGGGTATGAGACTCACATGTGTTGATACTGTATTGCAAGGCAGATCTGTTTGGCTGTGAAGGAGGGGATGATATCAATAACTATAAAAGGTGCTTAAATTTGGCCCCCTCACCCCCATTAACCATGCCTTTGGTCATATATGTATTTGTTGTGTTCTCTTATATATAAATATATATATATATATGTATATATATATATATATATATATATATATATATATATATATATATATTATATATGTATATACACACACACGCACACACACACACATATATATATATATATATATATATATATATATATATATATATATATATATATATATATATATATATATATATATATATATATATATATATACATATAATATATCTGTTTACATATGTATATATTGCTATAGATGTATACATATATTTATATATATATATATATATATATATATATATATATATATATAAATATATATATATATATATATATATATATATATACATATATATATATACATACACATGTATACATATATATACATACATACATCTGCATATATAAATACATTTCCTCTACTGCTGAATGACTGTGCTGGATGATATGCTTGTGAATTCATCAAAGTTATTTGTATCTAAGATAGGTTAGTGGCAAATCACTTTGGTTATGGTGTACTGGGTTCGAGACTTGCAAAGGCTGATTATTGTGTTGTTGGGCAGAACAAGGGTTGTTAGATACAGAGTGATTAAGGCACTTTTTAAGTAGTCATAAGCAGGTTTGCATGGGTTTGCGCAATGGTAAGCAATGATAACTTCCATTTAAATATTTTTACAGTCAGTTAGCCTCTAAATTGCTTAACATGTGTAGGCATTGTTTACCCCCACGCAAACAGGCTTAAACCCACTTACTACTGCTTAAAAGTGCTTACTCACATTTACCCCTGCACTAATTTAGAAAGAAATGAAACATGGATCTTGGGAAAGTGGTAGATTTGGACGTTTTATATATTTTTTACACTATTTGCTGTATAGTATGGATTTATCATTCATTGCACATTATAAGTTTATTTAGTATCCCTGATTCATGTGTGCATATACTGTATGGGGCACTTGTGTTTATCTGTGGATTTTGCCACATTATTACAATGACACCTCACATCTGCACTTAATGCAGTACTCCAGTCCACAAATATATATGTTATTTAGTAGGTTATACAGCACACAAAATGTTCATAAATTGCTTTCACATGGAAAATGGAATTTACTACAGTGAGGATCGAACCAGGAATGACTGATCGCAAAGCAAATGCTTTGACCACTACACTATTGCAATACTTCTTCTATTGACTGTATCTTGCTATTTACCATCTTGTACCATTTAAGCTACAGAATGCGTAGGTAAGCAATGGGCAACCCATGCAGCTACGGTTAAATTTAATCTCTTTGATAAAAAAACATTTCTAGTGTTATTTTTTCCTAGGAAGGGACAGGTTTCACTTATTGCTGTGGATATCTGCATGCATCTGCACATTTGACAGACATCCTAGCGTGTTTCAGTTGCTATGAGCATAGGGATTTCTTGGGAAGTGGGGCTTTGTCCTTTGCAATGGCTGTTGGTGTGTTTTGTCTTGCAACATGTCATGTTTGTACACTTACAGTCTCATTTTGGGTACTTGAAGAGGTGGCAACAGAACCCCCTTTAATCATTCTCTCTCATTGTAACTGCCAAATGGCAATTCTTGAGCACAGGGGCGTGTATATTGTGAGAGTTCTGCTCTCAGGCACATCCCCTGCAATTGTCCATGCTCTGTGTCCATTTAGGAGTAGAGGCAGCGCGCCTTCATAACTATGCATGGTGTGCTGCCGTGCTGCTCTTAAATGGTTGTTTCCAGCTGTTCCTGCATGGAAGCTTACTGAATCCTGGGGACTGTTTTCTTTCTTGGGGAAGAAACGACTGGTCTATATAGGGTCTTTCTTTATTCTTATGTATTTTTGAAATCCCAAAAACCTTCCAAAATTCTGGTTGATCAATCATTAAAAATTCATACATGCTTGCTTTAACGTACCCCTGATTAAACAACTGAAACAACTCTTGATCTATTACATCATAATATTTTTAACAAAATCTTTGCTGACAATCTGATAGTGCTTTCTGTTCAACAACAGAAAATCCACCTCTTTGACATAATTATCCTGTTCAGCTATAACAATACCACACCCTTTGTCAGCTTTCATATACCTTAAATCCTTGTACTGGTGAAGCTTCTTAAGGGCTGCCTGTTTATTTAAATCTAAGTTGAATAATTTTTGGTTAAGTTTTCCATTCATTAAATTATTAAAATCAAATTCATGGGATTTAGAAAATATACTTAAAGTGTTATTTAAAACAGGGTTATAAAGACTTTTTTTTTTAATTTCACTTTTTTTAACATCACTTTGAATATATTTCAATTCAAGTTTCATACAAACATCCTAAAATCAACTATCAGATTGGTATAAGAGGCTCTACGACAAGGAATAAATGTGAACATTTTTGACAAGGAACATGATGTAAAAAGATGTTTAGAAAAATTAAATACTGGACAGTTATAATTTTACATCCTCTCCACCTCCCTCTGCCTCTTTTCCTCCCCGTTTGACCTCTTGTTGTTGTTCACAAGAGGAGCCGGATCCCCTCTCCCTTTCTGAAAAAAAAGAGGTGGATGCCTGAGGCTGGGGTGGGGGTGGCGTTGGTCCAGCCCTTTGATTGTTGTTCAATTCAATAGACTCTCCATTTCCTGTAGCACCACAAGCTAATACATTGTTTACTAATTTTGTTCTGGAAACATCATTGTTAGGCGTTGTACCTCAGGCTCCATTAGCTGGAAAATCATCTAATTGGTTAACATTGTCACCCACTTTACCATGTTTTCTTTCTACCCAGCCCTCAGGCACTTTAACGCCTTTAATAATAAAAGCAAGATTGTTTGAGTATGCCTTAGGATCTCTCTCAAGTTTTTTTTTTTTTTTTTTTTTTTTTTTTATTTTATACAAACCAGGTTGCGAAAATGCTACTGGACCGTCCCAGAAATGTTGTCATAAATTTTTTGATGCATGTTGAAAGTATGATGTTTTACAATATTTTCATATAACTGTCCTATTTCTTCTATTAAAATGCAAATAAACCCTTTATTCTGCTTTATTAATGCTTGGATAGCTTCGACCCCAGCTTTGTTATATATTTTAACCAATTCATGGTAAACACTGTCGGTGTAACTAATACCATTTGGAAACTTGTATACGTATGGCCAAATGGTACTTGCTGGAGTTCAACACACCTTTCCAAACAAAAGTTATCATATTCAAAAGATTTGAGCTTTAGCAACTTCTTTTATAATATAAAAATAAAAGTATTATAGGCATTATCAAAATATACAGTACCTTTTTGAGTTTAGCTTGGTGGACCTCCATTGTTCCCAAATGGATTAAGAACCAGTCCATTGACTAAATGGCAAATAGCATCAAATTCTGTAACTCTGTCACTGCCATTATTAATAGTATTCCCAGATGATCTGCTCAATCCACTAGATAAGGATGACTGGGAAGAAGATCCTAACCCAGGCACTCCTTGGTTGTTTGGAAAACGTTCCATGGCAATTGTGTGCAAAGTTTTTGTTCTGTATACACATATATATCTATATATGTATCTATATATATATGTATCTATATATCTATCTATCTATCTATATATATATATATATATATATATATATATATATATATATATATAATATATATATATCTACCAATATCTATGTATCTATCTATCTATCTATCTATATATATATATATATATATATATATATATATATATATAATGGGAGCCCTTCATTTGTTTGAACTTTCAAATGTTTGAAACTCATATGGCCGACACCATATGAGCGAACGTTGAAATGATAGTGGAGATCCCGCTACAGTGCGGGACTGGGATATTCCCCTTTACTGAACTACAGTGCGATCTCGGATTGAGAATATTTAAGCAGCAGGGGGTGTGGGGGGTGCAGGGGGGCTTGCCCCCTTTATAACACAGCTTTACTGTGTTTACAGGTAGGTAACTGGTGATGTCGGTCTTTCAGAATGTCGATCATATGGTGTCGGCCATATGAAAGTCAGCATTCTGAAAGGTCAACATTTTGAAGTAGACTTATATATATATATATATATATATATATATATATATATATATATATATATATATACATACACACACACACACACACACACACACACACACACACATATATATATATATGTGTGTGTGTGTGTGTGTGTGTGTGTGTGTGTAGATAGATAGATATAGATAAATATAGATAGATATATATAGCTATAGAAATATGTAGATATACATGTATATCTCCATGCATACATATACATATATAAATGACATGACATTACTGGAATATGAGGTGTAGATACCCTTTGGTCGTCTGGTTGCTTTCAACCTCTGCACCAATGTCCATTACAGCACTGGGCAACTCCTCTGAGTTATCTGGATCCCTTACAGTCAACAGGAACTCTTCCACCTCAGTAAGAGGTGGCTTGGAAGCAGGTCCACTCATAGTATCTTTCTATTCCCATGCAACAGCATTGGCTCTCATTGTTGCCTTGTTGGTTATGCTACTGGCTTGATGTCTGATAATGTTGGCCATTGCCATCAGAAACATTCACATCATTAACCACCTGCCACTAGATATGGTCACAGGCTTATCAGCTACACTTTTCAGCAAGATGCATGAGCCATGATGACAGAGGGCCTGGGCTATAACCTCATTCTCATCATTAGACTTTTTTATGTGCCATATCCTTGTATGGGAGTAACTTACAAAAAAGTAGGCATCAAACAAATCACCAGGGCCTGTGTGCTTACAAGATGATATATACTGGGCAGAAAATAAATATGTATCTATGCAGGCATCATTAAAAAGTTGCACATACAGTACCTGATCTATGTCAATACATACATCTGCCACATAACTGTAACTCCCCCCCCCCCCCACCCCCGGCCGTAACAGAACTGAATAAGATGCAAGAAATGTGTTAGTCCAGAATATATAACACCATTACCAATGAAACAGCTGTGTAAAATGACACCTTTAAAATAAAATATTGTTCAGTAATCAGACATCTGTTACCACCCCTAAGGACATGGACAGAATAAAACTTAATGTATGCATGCAAGTTACTGATCATTTTGTAGTAACAGCTGTTAAGCTTTCATTACAGAAAGAACATTGCGAACTGTAGATAGCACTATTTATGTAATAAAAAAATCAATGACCGCCTATAAAAGAACCATTACCCCCAGCCCAGCAACCACAAATGTCAAGGACACAACTTTTCTAATGGAATACCATTTGTTTATGTCAGGCATATACAATAACCTTACCACAGAACACTTTCGGAAATGTCAGTTTAACATTGCTACTTCTAGTAAGTTTGAAATGTGTTCACGTCCTCACAGAAATGTTTCAATAAATAATAAATGAATAAACCCATCTACCATAAAATGAAGATCTTTGCAATAGCAACTGTTATAGTTTTTATACAAACACAAATGGGCAAAGTGCAGACATCACTTTCAATTTTCTAGGAAAAATAATATTAAAACCATACCTATAAGTATTTCTTCTAAACAATGTAACATATCTTGAAGGATTTGTAAAAAAGTTTGCCAAAACTGAAGCAATTGTTGCACTATAACTCAGTCAAACAGCAGTATCTTAAATTGGTGGATCTAAGCAGTCCTACCTACTGTGATAAAAGTTCTTTAGCACCTGGCTGTGCTTATATGGTGTAGATTAAATCTTCTGGACACATTGAATATGTAAATCAGGTGTCAGATCATTACCATCCCTGAATCACTCAATCTTCTCAATGTGCTGGGCTAATTTACATGGTATGAGAACCTACATGATGCTTTGCATAAGCCTATTGCTGAAAGAATGAGTATTCAGAAATGTGGGTAGCTATTGTCTTGAGAGTGTGATTCATTAGCATTATTGCACGACTATGTAAGTATTTAACACTCCTGCTGCTTTGATGTACACTTACAGATGGTGTGTCAAGGAAAACAGACTTACAGAAAAGCTTGTCATTACACTGAGTGATTTAGGAGATTACCTTTATACCACCTTTATGAAAATGTGTTTAAGAGGTAATGGTGCCTCTGGGGTCTATATTAGATGAGCGACCATTCTGATGTATGGTCGACATCATATGATTGAACGTCAGAAAGGCTGAAGGTGAAAGTTAACAGCTTTTCACGTGCAGAATGGGAAATGTTCCCTTTCTGCACTGAAGTGCATTCTCGGAGTTGGTATATTTAAGTAGGGGGGGTGGCTCAGAGCAGTAAGGTAAGTTTTTTTAATTTTTTTTTTATTTTATTATATAGTCGATGTTTCGAACTTCACTCATATGAGTTCGCTCATGTGAGGTTCGAAGTTTTGAATCTTCGACTATATAATATAGACCCGTGCCTCTGAGTAAAACGTGTCTGTAAGTCATATCAAGAAGATAAAACTTAAATGTGGTCGCTTGTCTAGTCAGGATAAAATAGACAAGCCTTTGTGGGTTCTGTTCAAGCAGCTTTATTATCAGCAAATACATCAGGATTAAGGCTTAATAACTTTATCTTAGGTAAACCTATAAACAAACTACCTATTGCACTCATACATGCTCACCCTCTGGCTGCACTGTCAAAATGGCACTGAAGGTAGTACATGCTTGCTATTTATATGCATGTGCTGACCTTGAAATACTTCTTAAAGATACAACACACAGAGACTATTCTACATCCTCCCTCTTTGAGAAATGAGTCATGTAATTATACAGACCTGACTACATATAGACAATTATGTCCAGGTTGCTGTGTATTTCACACTAGGATAGGTCTGGAGATATGACCAAATTGTGTGACCTAGAAATTAGAATTAGGTCAAGCAACTGGGACTGTCTCTGCTGAATGTTGAACTTTGGGGACATCAGGCACATTATCCAGAATCCATAATGGAAGTAGAAGGTAAGACACATTCTGCAACAGGAACATCATCTGGATTGCTCTGAGACCTAGATTCTGCATCACAGGAACAATGGTGCAACATCAATTCTGATACAGGAAGAAGATGTCTGCAATTTCTCCTGTACTCCACACCCTCAGATTCTACAAAGTAGGATCTTGGCTCGGTACATATATCTGTTACTTGACCAATCCGGTTCTGGTCGAAACCTTTCACTGTTTGGATCCTCATTGTCTCTCCTTCTTTCAATGGATGAAGAAATCTGCTTGGTTTGTCATAACTGGACTTCTGGAAGAATGCTTTCTGAAAAGTTGAGCCCTAATTGTCCTGTTGTTCTTAGCTTTAGGCCTCAGCAAACAGGAACTAATAGGCAATGTTGTTCTGGTTTGCCTAGATAGAAGTCTCTGAGCAGGCAAGCCAAGTATATCATCATGGGGTATGTTTCTAAGATTATGTAAATTCAAAAAGACATCTGTATTGTCATGCTTTGACTTCTCTAGCAATTGCTTTGCATTCTGTACTGCAAGTTCTGCTAGTCCATTTTACTGTGGATACTCTAGACTACTAGAAACATGTACAAAGTGTCATTCTTTTGCAAATTTCTGAAACAACTGACTTTTAAATTGGGTACCATTGTCAGAGATAACTTTGTGTGGACTACCATGGACTGAGAAATGATGTTTCAACGTGGCAATAACAGCAGTGGATGTTGGATTAAGTAGTAAATCAATCTCAAACCAATTTGAATAAGAGTCCACCAACACTAAGTAATGCTAATTGTTCCACTCAAAAATATCAGTGGCTACTGTTGACCAAGGTACTTCAGCAACTTGACTTAGCTAAAATGGTTCTTTTCTGCAAATGTGGTTTAGTACTGTTGCATACTGAACAAGAAGAAAGTACATTATCAATGTTTTTTGCTAGAGAAGGCCAAAATACTAGTCCTCTCTCCCTTCTTTTGGTAGACTCGGAACCTATGTGACCACAATACAAAATCTGGACATATTCATGTTGTGAGGAAGCAGTAACACCAATTTTAGGACCATTGAAAATAATGCCATCTTCCATCAACATCTCATCTCTGTACAGAAAATAGGTTTGCAATTCAGGTGGTACACTATATTGCTTTGATGGCCGGCCAACATTAATGTAGTGGTTGAGCTTTTGCAAAATTAGATCAGTCTTTGCATGATCTCTCAGCTCATCAAGTCTCATGGTAGAAAATTATGCACTTCCATGACATCAAAGTTACAATTCTCTGCAGGAAGCTGTTCTGTTGTATTTCTGGATGATTTGGATAAGGTATCAGCCAGACAAAGAAGTTTGCCTTTTGTATATACCATTTTGAAGTTGTACTTCTGCAGTTTCAGCATTATCTTTGTAATCTTGCTGGAGCTGAATGCAAAGTCTTCTTTAAAATAGTAACTAGAAGTTGGTGATCATTTTCAATCTGAATAGCTCGACCATAGATATAATCATTAAACTTTGAACATGCAAATACTATTGCCAAAAGTTCTTTCTCAATTTGAGCATATTGTATTTCAGTTTGTGTAAGAGATCTAGATGCATAGACTACTGGTCTGCCCTCTTGAAAAATAACTGCTCCAAGACCAAATTTTGAAACATCACATTAAAGAGTTACTGGTTTATTGACAACATAGTATCTTAATGTAGGTGGGGTGGCAATTTTCTGCTTAAGGTCCTCAAATGCTTTTTGGTGATGTTCCAACCAAAACCATATAACATTCTTGCTCGTCATCTGTCTCAAAGGTGCTGTCAACTCACTGAACTCTGGTATAAACTTGCCTAAATAGGTGACATGCCAAGAAAATTTTGTAGAGCTTGAACATTATCTGGAGCTGGCATCTCAAGAATGGCTACTTGCTTGGAGGGGTCTGGTCACAAGCCAGGGCTAGTAAATAAATGACCTACATGTGTAACTTCTGCAGTCTGAATTTGCACTTTAGAGGATTGAGCTTTAAGTTTACTTTACATGCTCTGTTTAGAACTCTTTTAAGGTTTCTGTCATGTTCTGCTTCACCATTGCCTCCAACCAATGAATCATCTATTATTATGGCACAAGGATAACCCAAAAAATATTTGCTCCATTGCACACTGAAGGACTTTGCTTGCAGAATTTATTCTAAATGGCATCCTGAGGAATCTGCATCTGCCAAATGGAGTAGCCAGTAATGAGGATTTGTGATCAAGCATTACTTGCCAAAATGAACTTTTTGCTTCCAAGACAGAAAAATCAGTGGCATAGGCCTGTGACTTCCTCTACTGTACACATTGGATGATGCAGTCTCTTTAATGCTTTGTAATCTCTTGGGTCAATACATATTCTGGTTTTGTCTGTGCCTTTATTGCAGGCTGCTACTATAGACAACATCCATTCAGTTGGTTCTGTGACTGTACAAATCACACCTTGCTGCACCATTTTATCCAGTGGAGCTTTAACTTTATCCTGTATAGCTATCAGAACTTTTCTTGCCCATCTGTGCACTGGACTGACCTCTGAGTCTAACTTCATAGAATACACAACTGGAAGTTTGCCTAACTTGTCATGAAAAACATCAGCATAATCTAGGAAAATAGCTTTAGTAAAATTGGAACTAGGATATGTGCTTGTATGATGAGCGTCTTTGGTAAAGGAAAGCAAATTCATTGTCAAACTATATTGAGACCCAATAATGACTGCACAGGTCTTTGGACTACATAGAATAATAACTATAACAGCTCTTGGCCAAAGAACATGAAAACACTACTGAACCTTCAGTTTGAATTTCTTCACCTCCATAAGCAACACGTTTCACACAACTAGCCACGTTGAGTTGTTCATCAGTTCTCACCTTACTAAATGTGTCTGCTGACATAACATTGCACTTTGAGTCAGTGTCCACTTTAAGCTCAATGATACCATTGGTCTGTACAGTGCTAAACACTTCATTTTTTGCCAACAAATTTACTGCATCAACCTTTTCACCAATTACTGATACACCACTATGTTGAAAGTAGAATCACAGCTCTCTATATGATCAACTTGCTTTTTTGAGTAACCCCTCTTTATGTGTGTGGTTCCATTTTTTACACTTGTGGCATTGCTGTCCAAATGCTAAGCACTTTTCTCTTTTAGACTCATGATTGGCACCACAATTGTGACAGTTAACAATAAAGCTGGATTTGGGTTTTGCTGACTCACCCTTGTACTACACTGAGCACGTCCTTTTCTTAGAACTTGCTGGAAAACTATGGGTTTTACCTGGGGAGCCTGCAGGGGTAGCAGGTATCATGTGGAGAGGCCTGCTTCTACTAGCCACATGTTGCATGCTGTCTACATTTGCTCTGGAGCCTGCTGAAACCATGCTCTTATCACTTGCAAGCATACTTGTGTGCCTTTCTGTAACTTCATGGATTTGACAAATCTCAATAGCTTTACTCAGCATTAGATCACTGTCAAGAAGTAAAATCTTTTTCACTGCAGCACTATTAATACCACACACAAGCCTGTCCTTTATCAACTCATCTTTTAAGTCGCCAAACTGACATGTTTTAGCTTTGTTTCTCAGATCAGTAACATAAGCTGCAAAAGTTTTCCCTGATATCTTGTGTAAAACAAATTCCTCTCTAATGTAACATCTGTATGGGGGTTACACATTTCCCTGAACTTCCATTTCAAACACTAGGGGTCTTCCCTTGATTCAGCCTGTACAACAATATGATGGTTTTCACCTTCTCCCTCATATACTGCTGGTGCATACACAAATGAACACTCTCTTTCAATGGCCTCTGACCCAGCTAAGTTTTGCAAAATGAATGCCCTGGTGCATGCATCTTTGTCAGAATAAGCTGCTTGTATAAAATATTGTACTCTTGCTCAAATATTCTCAAATTCTCTGCAATATTCTGATCAAATACAAGTGGTGATGGTTTTTGAAATCTGTCTGCCATATTATCACATACCAGTGAAGGCTTTTGCAAGTATGCATGAACACAGACATGTACATGTGCCAGAAATTTATGCCAGTATTTGTAACTATGCCCATTAGCACAACAAGCCTCTGAATAACTTTACTTTGCAAAATAAGTTTGTCAGGCACATGAATGCTCTTGAAATAAGTGTACTGTAAGAAATCACCTCTTATCAGTGTAATAAACATTTCAAAATAACTGCACTGTGCAAATAAACTGGGCAGAAGAAGATCAAAGTAAGAAACATTTCAAATAGATGTATACACAGTGCGCTGAAACCTTCTCTAAATGGCTGTGCTTTGCTAAATAATTCTGTACAGTGCAAGAAACACTCTGTAATGGCAGCACTTCACGAATAGACACACTCAGCACAAGAAACTTTTCCAAATGGCTGTGTTTTGACTGTACTTCATGAAATAGTTGTACCTTGCACACAAATCAACTCTTCAGAATAAATGCACAGTAATAAGCACCTACTGTAAGCACTTTATACACTTTGAGATACTTAAAATAATTATACTTATGCCCTGAATACAATGCAAAATAATAGTTATGCCAAAACACAGTACTTTGACAAAAAATGCAGTCACCTTGCCTTATTTATGCCTAATGTGCCCTTTTTGCCCTTATTTGTATTTGTTCTACTTGTTTAATCTCCTTCCATGCCTATTATACTTTTGTTGTGCTTGTTTTACTCTAAACTTGCCTATTTTGCTTTAATCATGCTCATTCTACAATTCCAAGGTAATTTCAAACCCCTTATGTGCTTTTCTGATAATTGTTTTATCAAATATCTTAATTTTAAATATTTTGTTTAATTAATAAACCTTTTGTGCCTCTCACTTGTTTAATAATGCAATTTGTGCCCTTGTAATGCTCTGTTTTATCGTTTTTATAAACTAAATCATTCATGCAAGTTTTCATTACCTTTGGTTCATTTCTGGCCCTTTTTTGTGCTCTGTTCTCTTAGTTTACCTTCACTGTTACCTCTGAAAAGCAATCTCTGGAATCTCGGTTCTGAAACAATGTCGCTCGTGAAGTCAGGATAAAATAGACAAGCCATCATGGGTTCTGTTCAAGCAGGTTTATTATCTAAAACACATCAGGACTGAGGCTTAACACCATTTTTACCAAGTAAACGTATGAACAAACTAGCTATTACACCCTTACATGCTCACTCTCTGGCTGCACTCTCAAAATGACACTGAAGCTAGCATGTGCTTGCTATTTATATGCATGTGTTGACCTTGAAATTCTTCTTAAATATACAACACATGCACACACACACACACACACACACACACACACACACACACACACACACACACACACACATGCACACACACACACTATTCTACAAATATACAGACAGAAAAATTCTAAATAAATGCAAATTATAATGTAAACATGTTACAAACACATCAACATTGACGAATAGTCAAAATGAAAGGGAACGACACACTCTAATATTTCATACCATGCTTGTAATGTAATATGCTTCAGTACCAAAACTTGTGCAAACATTCCATTCACTCTTCTAATTTGAAAGGTCTAAAGACAAACATGAGAACATGTATGTATTGCTCACTGAATGTAACATTTTAGAATTGCAAAGCTGAGTATATGCACTGTACTTCTCTTCCTCATAACGTCTATGTCAATGTGGCATCTTGACAATATGTTATGATAATGCCATGGTTTTATGGTTCTGTAATGTCCACATTTTAATGGTATAAGACCAAAGAGTTGAGAAATTATCACAAAGAGACAGTTTTACATATTTCCTATGCTTAATCCTTTGCATGACTCTTGGCATTGCACCTTGTTGACTGACAGTGTTCACTAGCAGTGAATGACAGTTCACTTCCCAAGGCAAAATCTCACAAATTTAATTTAGCATACCAACAGTGGTGCAAATCAGACTGATACTGCTGCACTTTCATCAGCACTCTGGACAGTTCTAATTGCTAAAATGACACCTGTTATGCAACTTTCTATGTGGCTCAACATGTTAATTCAGTAAGATATGAGAAACAGCACCAATAATGCAGGAGTTGATTTCAGCTATTGATATTTTGAAGTTACGACTCATCCTTAAAGAAATGTTTGTGCCCTGGAACCTAAATTATCAGTTATAGTAATAGCACATTCCTATGTGGACATTGTAGCAAATATGAAATTGACTAAAGTGTGAGGTGTTAGAATTAACAACATGATGAATTTTTAAATATGGATAATTAATCAAAACCATTATAAATACGTCAGAGCAAATAACTGGTAGACAAGACAATGTCCTTAAAAAGGGTGCAAATCTTACTTGTATGTGCTATGTACAAGATGAACTTATGTAAAGCTCCTGTATGGCCACTTCTTCAATAAGTGTCATTACATGAAGGCATGATGATGTATAACAGAAATGGAAGTTATCATATGGCAGACACTGTCAGAAGAGTGAATATTGTATGGTAATACCATAGGTGCTGGGTTCAATGCTAGTTATTTTAGAAAACCAGCAGTTGAATTGACAGCACACTAAGTATTATTATTATTTTCTTTGTTTGATTTTTTTTAATCCTCTGCTTCTGTTCTACACTTCACAATGTACAGTGTTGACTGTCAGTGGTCACTAGCAGTGTATGACAGTTAATTTCTCAAGGCAAAAAGTTACTATTTTATTTGGCATGCACAAAGACTTAGCCATCAGTATCATAAATTAGACTAGTGCCAGTGTGCTTTAGCCAACACTCTGGACTGTGCTGAGTGAAGAAAATAAACCTGATAGGTAATTTTCTCTGATGCATGGCATGTTAATGCAGTATGTTCTGAGATACAGCAGAAGTAATGCAGGGTTTGAATTCAGAATACAGATTATTTTACTGATAGTGGCAGAATAAGTTTTCTCACTGACGTTTTATTTCTAATTGAAATTTTCTTTACCTCAATTGCTCGTGTGTGTGTGTGTGTGTGTGTGTGTGTGTGTGTGTGTGTGTGTGTGTGTGTGTGTGTGTGTGTGTAACTGTATATATGTATATTATATATATATTTATATATATATATATATATATATAGATATAGATAGATATAGATATATAAGACATTTACATGGACATTATTTATTTATTGGGTTCACATTCTGACATAATACTGTGGCAGTATGTCATATTGTCATATTGGAAAATAGCTGAGCCATAGAGTGTTGAAGTTATTGCTACTGTTTGTGTTCAAAGTCCAACAGCCCTTTCTATCACAGCTCTCAACCTTCCATCTCCAAAATGAGGAACACTCGCCTTCATAATGTGCAACAAATGGGCAAAATGTGGAACACATACTAATGGCTTACTAACAACTTCAACTAGGAAGGTCATAGGATGGTTAAATTATGTTGGTTTTACTTATAAAGAAAATCCTTTAATGAATTAATATGATTAATTTCTATTTACCATGGATTTCACTTAAAAAAATTCCTAACACGGAATGTGTGACAGACTCTTTCAATGTGGAACTTTGAGGAACTTTGAGTAAAATGAACTTTTTAAGACCCCAAATGAGGTACGTTCCTCGTAATGAGGTATACTTGAGAGGTATGCTTTCTATAGTGAGTGACAGAAATCAGAAATTATGAAATTGGACCATGCAAAAGTCACAAAGACTCTTCTGATGACAGAAGGTACTAAATAGCAGCTGCTATCTGGTCTTTCAATGTCAATCTTTCATGAAATGATAAATTGAAAGACTGTTCACTTTCAACATGAATTGTAACTTGTGACTAGCATAAACTATATGGATGTGTGAAGCACATTTCAAGCCCCACTGAAGTGCAGACATTGATGTGAAAGATATATTTGCTGTACTGAGTCTATGATTAGTATACTTTGATAAATGAAGTCCATACCATCTTACAGTAAATTCAGAGCTGAAACAGAGCCCAGAAGGACTGAAAGATAAGACTGCATGTCACTAACAAAACAGTGGTACCGCAATCCTTTCCCAATTGTAAGATCACCCAGGGGTATTGCTTACACAGTAAAAAGAACAAGGATAACAATGAAACTCTGCAGTTGTCCACAATTCAGAGAATAGTAATAAAGAAACATCTCAGATCACAATATGAGGCTGCTCTGAGAAGTATGAAAAAAAACAACTTCAAAGCTACTCCAGAGAGATCACAACAGTAACTCAAAGAATAAACCTGAATTCTTTATGCTATGTTAAAGGCAGCTATAACTTCAACAGAGAACAAAAAAGATTATAACCTCTGACACTGAACCATTGCAGAACATTGAAATATATTGTAAGTGAGAATTCCAGTAGAATAGAGCAGTGGTACATTATGATATTATCATTTTGGGCTGATAGCTGGAATCCACGACATCAGGGAGCATGTTGTCAGAATTTCAAATTAAAGTTTTTTGTAAAATAATTCTGTACTGACTGCACTCTTAGTTTCATGGACTTGTTTAATTCAAGAGAACACGTGTATAATTTAAGATTTTCTCCTTCATAATGGGCAGAGAGACTCCTCATTTATTGATTTAGGATATTGCAGGCATTCCCCTCATCCTGTACTACATTAATTGTATTTTTCTGTCTATCCATCTATCTATCTATCTATCTATCTATCTATCTATCTATTTGCATTTGTTAACCAGGGAAGTCTGACTGGGCATGTGTTACAATTGTTACCTGATTATAATCTGTTTCAGCATAAACTCCAACAAGTGCCAGAGGAGCTACTTTATTTTCAGCATGCAATCTTTGGCATTTGCATTCTGTTTTCTGTCTTTCTGTGTTGTATAGTCATTGCAAAAATCCACAATCTGCAATGATATGATCAATGCACCATTACAAAGAAAGTAGGTGTAAGTCTCAGTGCATTACAGACGTTTCCATGTATAAAAGATCTGATTCTCTGATCCAGACTTGATAGTCAAACCCTTTCTATGTGTGAATGTAACAGAAAGGATTATGCCACATTGCTACTTATCAAGTCATGCTTGGCTTTGCCAGCCTCAGCAGCTGAGAAGACACTATTCTCTACTTTTTGACAGGTGACACTTTTAGGAAAAGACTGACCAGAGCAATGAAAATGAGGCAGAGAAAGAATGATGTGGTATCAGAAAACAAGGATCAGTATGACTCCAAACAACTCTCAAAATGTAAGATCACATGTCTTCACGTGAATTCAAAAGTTTGGGATACATGAGAGAATAGCTCAACCTCTCAGTACAAGAAATCTAGGCAAAGCCTAAAAAAATGGGGGGACAAAGGCTAAAAAATAGGAGCAGATTTAAATATTGCTCTTGTACACAGAAAGTTGTTAGAATAAAATAATTTGTACTAGCACACATTTTCTGAAGGATATAAAGTCTGAAACTCAAATGCTTGTCATTATTTAGTGACTTCAATCCTCAACAATTTGCCATAAAACCACAAACTGTATGAGGAACAGACCAACTATATGAGTCAAAAATTTGGGCATTCTGCAAAAATCTGGACAGTTGAGAGGTATGGGATCACTGATGGATTACTGCCAGCCTTAAACCAATATGTTTTATGTAGCAACTATTCCCCATTAAAAATAGTTAAGAAACTGCCGAAAGAGCTCATTATTTTGAATATTCTCCCTAGAAGTGGAATTTAAATGACTCAATGGCTCACTGTTGCAGCTCAGCTTCTAACTAGTTACAACTGGCAGTTACTAAACCAATAGCCGACAACGTTGTTGTGATATATTGAAGATTTATCCATGGTCAGTGTGGTTTAATGACAAGGGCAAAGCCCGAGTGATTAAATAAAGCCAACTGTGAGTAAATTTCAATAAACCACAACCATGGAGTTAGTTATTGCTATTATACAATGACATTATTTAAGAAAAAAATACTTACTTTTGTTAAACAATGTCTTTGTATAATGCCTCCGTGCTGCCCTTCTGCATTTTTCTGGTATCCTGGGGCTTTTTCTGATGTACTGCGCATGCGTATTGGACTTGTGCTCCCACACTTACGCAGTATATCAGTGCTGTGCAAAGGAAGCAACGGAGAAAGGAAGATCTCAGTTGCCTTTTTTTTTATTGGAAAAAAAAAAAAAGAAACCGGGAGAGTTTGTACATTCAGAAGGGCTGGGACATACAAAATAAAAGGATAACCAGGTAAGTTTCTATAGTTTTGCAGAACGTACCTGATTATCCTTTTATTTCTGTCTGTACCATCTTCCTTATTTGTTTGAGGTGTCCGTTTTGTTATTTTATTAAAAAAAAGAAAGAAAAGTAAAACACGAGATATACTAATGGAAAAAAGCCCAGGCAACTGGATCTCTTTCCATTGGTATATTTTCGGATTTACAATGGTCACGCTGGTTGGGCAGACCAATCAAAATGCTTATTTTTGAATATTAATGGCCAGTCATTGTATAATGTGCATTCCAGAACCTTTTTTTTTTTTTTTTTTTTTTTTTTTTGGAGAGGAACTTGTTCTGACATTTTTTTTTTCTGCCTTTTGATGGCAGAAATGCTTGTGTATTACATTTCCTGGGCCATTGCAGACACCAAATTCTGTAACCCAAGTGTAGACTTGCAACAAATGTGTTACACTGTTTAAATGCATCTTAGTTTGGGGGAATACTGGTTTAAATAGCTTCTTGCAGTTTAACAGCCAGCTAAAGCTTATGAGTACAGGCATAGCTTTGGGAAGAGAAAAAGTCCCTTAAACAAGCAGATGAATGGAAAAACCTCTGTAAGTAAGTAAACTAAGCATCATGTACTCCAGAGCTGAGATTGTGTTCACACTGGCTAATGTTTAAATTTTCATTAGGTCTAAGTTTTAAAAGAGCTGTTTAAATAGATGTAAATATAAAAGATTACCCATTCTGGATATGGGTATTGTTAAGATACGTTAACCCACAGTTAACGTCTACCTTAGTTCTAAGCAGAGAAATAAACAAAACACGGTAAAAATATCTCAACAGCAAGAGTAAAACATATGCAGGAAACATAATATGGCTACTGTCAATAAAATAAAAACATCAACCCTAACAGCTGTTCCACTCTTTCTATTGGACACTAGTAGTTCTTTGACATGCCTAAGTTCAGCTGAGCCAGCAGAAGCTTTGGATAGACAATAGATAACTGGCACCACTAGACTGTTCTGCTGTCTTATCTCTGCAGTTATGACCATGAATTTCAAATTTCACATTGTAGCACATAGAATAGTAAAACAAGTATACCACATAGGAGACAGGGAGGGTAAGAGTCCAGCCAAGATGGCTGCCTGGGTTTACAGAAATTTAGATACAAAACACCCATGGGAAAAAATGAACACAGATGTAATGATGTCTGAAATGGAACAACTGGAGGAACATTTGTCTGCCTTTAAAGCTGCAAATAAGGAAGAGCAACTGTTTGTTTTGTTATTAAAAGTAATCACAGTAGTACAATATGTAACTTTCTTGAAACAAACAATAAATCAGCAACAAACATAAGGGGAAATTCTACAGGGGAAGTTTCAAGAGCTGAAGGGAGATAAAGAAGCAATTAAAGCTGATCTGCAGGAGGAGATTTACAGAATACAGGAAATAAAAGGTATAATAATAAAATTGCAGTAAAGATGAATGATATTGACAATTGACCAAGAAGGAAACATGAAGATTATTTGAATACTAGAGAGAGAGAGAGAGAGAGAGAAAGCAACAGTGAACTGGATCAATTTGCAATGCACCTTTTACATGAAAGATCTGTGATATCAGAAAATCCAGAAACAGTAATAGAGAGGATACAGAGTAGGTACAGTAGCTACCAGTAGCAGAAAATTGACCCATGCATGTTATAGCATGTTTCCATTTCTTTGCTCTGAAAAATGAAATAATAATGCAAGCTAAAAGAGTTAACACATTCATAGGGAAATTAATAAAGCTGATTGGGGATTACGAAGAAACATTCTATAAGAGAAGGAATGCTATGCTGTTGGTATTAAATGAACTAAGAATGAATGAGACTGACAATTGCACGACTGAATTAACCTGCAATTCTGAAATTACTGCAGGAGGAAGAATGTTTCAGTCTACACAATATGGAAGATGTTCAAACATTTATGCAACATTATCACGAACTGATAAACAACCCAGGCAGTAAAAATCTAATTTGTCTGCCAGACATGGCAGGGAGAGCAACCTTAGACTTAGGAGAAGTTACACAGGGACACTGAGATTACCTTTAATGTCAGATGTGAAATCCCAGCAGGAAAGGAGGCTTGGAAGTACAGGGTCTACTTCACATGGCTGAAAACTCAAAATACTGAATTTCATTTGACTTGACCAAAATACCTAAATTTCAAAATACTAGAAACTCATTTGGCTGAGTCTCATTATTCTGAAAGCTTACAATTTTGAATTTTAAAATATTGAATTTTAAGCCATTGATGTGATGTGTTTCCCTTAACCCGGGACTTGCTTGTGACAAAAAACATTGCTGTAACAAAGTACCAACTGTCAGAACGCCAATAGTGGTGTAGAAAGTAGTGTTTTAGTGTTTCTAAATCTGGGTATGTGTCTTTACATGTTTATGGGAAGTATCTAAAGTAATATGGTGGATGTTTCGTGCACTCCCGGCAGTAGTGGCAGTGTGTGCAGTCCTGTAAGGTAAGAAAAAGTTATATGCTCTTTTCCCTACTGTAGTGGGATCCTGGAGTTAGTATATATAGGTGGGGTGTTGTGGGGTGCTAGAGTTTTTAAATTTTGGAAAGAGTTAGTCTTTGGTGTTTTAAGTGTGCATGTCTATGGCTTAACATTCAGTATTTTGGCATTCAGCATTGTAAGCTTTCAATATAATGAGACTCAGTCAAATGAGTTTTCAGAATTTTGAAAATGAGGCATTGTAGTCTCAGTCAAATGAAATTCAGTATTTCGAGATTTCAGTCATGTGAAGTAGACACAAAGTACATAGAGGTTGCAGGCTAGTAAATGATGTGAGCAGAAAATAAACAAATTACAAAGACAACCATAAAAAGATGAAAAAGGAGACAAAAAGGTGGAAGGGAAGCAAGTGAAGGAAATACATCAAAGGGACAGAAGAAAGAGAAGTCTCTCCCGAGGAAGATTTAGGCACAATAATAGTGAAAGAAGCAATAACAATAAGAAGAAGCAGAAAAAGACAGAAGCAAGCTGTAAGGAGATAAGTTGATAGTGCAGCAGATGATTTAGGTGATTTTAAAAATGAACTGTAGGACAAACGAGGACCAAAATAAGCTGGATATAAACTTTTACATTGGATAGCATTGCCAAAGAGAATGCAGGACTACAGAAGGACTAAAAGTGACCACAAAAAGAAGAAGCAATAGATAAATAGTAGGAATAGACAGTGCAGGAAGGATGTATTAAATGAAATAGATTCTTATCTTGTGAAATATACACAAAGAAGTGTGACAACAAAACTTTACAATGAATGGCTTGAATCAGTCCCAAGGACAATGATGGATAATGTATTGACGTGGGGCAAAGGACCAAACCTTTGAGTAAGCGATAAATGGTTTATAACTACTTATTGATGTACAGTAAACTGCAATATTTGCAATACACATGTATAATGATTGACTCTTAGAAACATTAATTGCTGATGTAACAACTGTAGGGCATGAAAAGGATTGTATGAGGAATGGGGGGGGGGGGGTCAAGGGCAAAGTAAACAACAATCCAGAGACAAATTTATTTATTTACTGACATTTGATTACCGGGAAAGTCCAAGTGGGTAGAAACCTATTTTCAGCAAAGGCCCGGGGAGAAAAGCTCCAAATTATTACAAAACACTTTAAGAACAATAATTGTACAATCTTCAAAAATAAAACAAAAACATCTGCATTTTAAATAATTATAACAAATTAGACATATTATAAAAACATTGGTTAAGAATCAATTCAAGGTATATGACAATCAGTTAATATTTAGAGAAAGTTTAGACGGTTTGTAGAAAAATTAAAGGCACATTATTCTTTACAAATAGGAATTGCTATATGAAGTGAGGGGAAAACAGGCTTATGGTATATTTAGAGAGAAAGTCAGGGAAGATAATTAGATAGCAGTAAGGAAGTAAGTGATAAGGGGAGAGTAAGGCTTTATAATGAATGAAAAGGTACTTGTTCATAATTAGGGATATAGTTTATCCTGGTTTTGAGCAAAAACAGAGGTAGATTTTTGCTAGGAAATCTTTCACAGTACTTTTGAAAGATGGAAGGGAGAGTATAGACCTGGTGGATACAGATAAGGAGTTCCAAGTGTTAGTAACCCTGTACAAGTACAGACAATGCCCACCAGGTTTGCTAGGTTTGTAGACAGAAAGATGTTTTTGGTCACAGGATCCCACTGACCGACTAGGAACTTAGATGTGCAGAACGCCTTTTAGTGCTGGACAAGCAGATAGATGCCTGATAACTTTACAGGTGGTAAGAAGTTGTGTATATGTTAGTTGATGTGGCATTTCTAACCAGTTTAGGCTTTTCAGTGCTATACAGTAGTGGGTTCTGAAAGGAGTATGTGCTGTAAATTTAGCAACTTTGTTATAGCATTGTTCAAGTTTTAAATGTTAAGCCTGGAGGTTAGTCAGGATGGGAGTTCCATCAAGAAGAGTAAGGAGGAGATAAGTAATTGCAGGTGTAGTTTTACTTGTGTCAGTGAGAAAGTTTTTGGCTCTGTAAAGTATCATTAGTTTATGAAGAGTTTTTCTTGTGCAGTTTTGTATATGCAGGTTGAATGTAAGATTATCATCCACTATCACCCCTAATATTTTGCTATGAGAAGTGACTTCAGTGGTTGAATTTTCAAGTGAGAGGGCTTTCTGTTTTGCTTTTTCATGAGAGAGGGATTTAGGGAAAAAAGAAGTAGTTTTGTATTTTTTGGATTGAGCATGAGTCATGAGTTACAAAGCCATATTTCAGAGGTTGTTAAAGCTTCCTGAGTAATTTTTGGGAGGTGTACCATGTTGTCAAATGTGCAAATGAGAGTGGAATCATCTGTGTATTGTATTAGGGTGGCCTGTTGTGTGGAGGTATGGAGGGTGTTGCTGAAAATGTTATATAGAAGTGGACCAGGTATAGAGCCTTGTGGTACACCAGTGGTGACTGGGAGTAAGGAAGGAGCAAGGAGTGCCATTTTATTGGCTGATACCGATTGGAGACGTAACTTTTGAAACACGAAAGGATGGGCTGAGAGAGATCTAGTGAGGACATTTGAAGTAGAAGTTTTCTATGACAAACTGGATCAAAGGCTTTAGACAAGTCTAGAAATAAGGAAGTCACTAGTCTGCCATTATCTCTAGCTTTATTGATGGTATCTGTATAGGTTAGAAGGGCAGTGCTAGTGCTGTGGTAAGGATAAAAGCCATGTTGTGAAGGGGATAGGAGTTCTTTCTGCAAGAGATAGTCTAACAAATGTTTGTGAATGCATTTTTCAAGTATTTTGGTGAGGGAAGATGAGATTGGTATAGGTTTAAAGTTATTAATGTCTGTTGAAATTCTTCCTTTGTGCAGCGGGATAACGTATGACTTTTTCTAGAGAAAGGGAATGTGAGATTCCTAGACTGACCTATTTATAAGGATTGAGACAAGACAGGCAATGCTACTGGCTGCTATTTTTAGGTACTGGATTGGAAGGTCATCATCAGCTGAGGAAGAGCACAGTTTAAGTTGGTTTAAGAGTACTTTTATATAGGATGTGGGCACACATTTGAAGGTGAAAATGGATGTTATGATATATGGCTGTTGGGCAAGTTTGGGATTAGATGTTGAGGAATCCTTGCTTAAAGATGATGGATGGTATATTTTCTATAAAATAAGAGCTGAACTGTTTTGCAATTTTGAGTGGATCCACAAATTCTCAAATGTGAAATAAAGGAGCTGTGTATAAGCAGCATAGTAAATGGGTTTAAAACTAAAAGAAGTGTTAGTCTACCAAATAAATGAAGGTGGCACACCAGACTAGTGAGCAATAGTTTGTGGGGGATGATGCTATAATATAAAAAGACTGTGACATCCGTACTTCCGCAGCATACAATGTATTAGTGTAACACTGGAATGGAACAAAAGAAAGTCTTAAAAGGTCCATGTCCAAGGCATACCAATGCACATGCAAGAGCCAAAAGGCAGACTCCAGAGGCAATGGATGGTGGGGGGGGCTGAATGTAGGCATCTGCTATAAAAATACAATATTCTGCTTAGATGGTAGGCCCAGAGAAAAGAACATGCTGGATGGCAGCACCTGGGAAAGCAAGGACTAGTAGGCAGAAACAACAAGGAATATACTGTTAATTATGTGGAACAATGGGGTTTCTTCAAATCCTATCAGAAGAAGAAAGAATGCATGAAAAGTTAAAAAGGATGGGGAGAGAGGCTGTCCGATTACAGGAAACAGAACTGAAAATTGAGAAGATACTGTTTTAAGACTACCCTAAGGCAGAAATGGACAGCAAAGCTGGGAGGATGAAAAAAGGAAGCAGCAGTTATATTTTGATAAGGGCTTCAGACAACCACAGTGAAAGTGATAAAAGGTGGGATAGTTAGTTAGATCATCTGGCAGGGAAGGGGAAAAAGTGCATACTGGACAATTGGCAAAATATGTATGCAGCAAACAGGGATGAAGAAGAACTCTACTAGAACTTTCCTGCTAACTGAGCATTGAGCAGTAGAGATGGAGGACTGCAATGTCACCATGAAACTTGAAAAAGACAGGTTGTATGGAAGAAGCAACTGTAACAAAAAGATGAGACAAAAACTAGCCTAAGGAATGAAAAATGGAAGGTGGCTGGAAATATGGAGGGAAAAATATCCAAATGAAAGGGAATACACATTCACAATAAATACTATGGTATAGGCAAGTAGGACTAACAAGTTCTTAGTAAAGAAAAACCTTATGTTAATACTAGACGAGCTCCACATACAGGACAGACACATACCAGATCATGCAGCAGTCAAACTTAAGGAAAGTGTGCAGGAGCAGAAAAAATGAGAAGGGAGTGGAGGCTGGCTAGCTAACAATGGAAGGATAAAGAGAACAAAGAAACACTGCAAGGACTAATAAAGGAGCCAGTACAGGAAAATATGAAAGACAGGGACAAATTGGAAGAACATTGGTGGGCTGGGATCAAGCTTACTGTCAGGGGAAAATTGATGACCACAGAAAAAAGAAGAGAAGGAAAAAGTAAAAGTGATTGAGGAGCTGGAGAGAGACAGATAATGGTAGTAGACAAGAAAGCTGAAGACATGAAGGTAGTATGGAAATACTACAGATAAGAGAAAAAGCAATAAGGAGAGTCAAATTATTACACAGCATGACAGTCAATGACGTCACTCGTGGCATTACTGGTAAATAGCTGGGGAGGCACGAGGGAAACAACTAGCTAGGAAACATAAGAAAAAGAAGCAGGAAGAGAAAAAAGTACAGAGGATAAGGGCAAGAGATGGAGAATGTTTGAAACAAGTTGAATTAATCAGGAAAATAAAAAAAAAAGATTAACAAAAAACAGGAAGGCACGGTGGACTCAGAACAGAACTTTGGGAAGAATTTATATGGATATATACTGGAAGACAAACAAAGAGACACAGTGAATGCAGAGCTGACAAGGGATGATATCAGGAAGGTCATATACCAGACAACGGAGTGAAAACCTATAGAGCCAGAAGGACTTCCCTTCAGTTCTTCAAATATGGAGGGAAGGAAATGTGGAAGTTCCAAAAGGAGGAATACAGGAGAATACAGGTCTCAGGAAAAATATGTAAAAGTATGAGTAGGACCAGGATAACTAAGATAACTAAAGGGGGAGGAGAATGGGAGGAGGTAGGAAATGATGAGCCTATCTCTTTGAGTAATGCAGACATCAAGATTTTGATAAAGGTATAGGCAGGAAGACTGGATTATGTATTGCCAAAAATAATACAAGCAGGCAAAATTGAGTCATAAGGGAAAGGAAGGCAAAAAAATAGTAGTATCTCCTGGAATTTATACACAGGGATGAAAAGAGTATTGAAGGGAAAGGTGGAATTGTGGTATTTGACCTGCAGAAGGGCTTTTATATGTTGAGGTGGGAACTCCTGTGGAAGACACTACAAGAAAGACAGATAAGAGAAAAGTTCATGCAGGCATTATAACAAGACCAAGAAAATGAAGTACTCATAAATGGAGACTTATCTTAGGAGGGAGTCAAGGATAGAGAGAGGGATGGACAAGACTGGGGAGTGTACTATACACACACCTGCTTGCACTTCTGATTGTGGAGCAGATAGTGAAAATATGAAACAATTTTGCAGTGCTTGAAGAAAAGGAGAGGATGAAAATTTCTATGATCCCAAAGTTGGCTATTCCTCCAAGACATAATCTATCCCATTTTTGGAGCTGAGAGGAGAGTGAGTCATTCCAGCCCAGTGTTATCTGTCATAGCAAATAATTTATTATACAACCTTCTCCTTCCTTAATCCTGGCTCTATACAAGCTCAATGACTTACTTTACAAAATCCAGAGACCACTACCTATGTGTCTCCAATATCATTGTGGTATTTCAGCATCAACCACAATATACTCACCTCACCTAGACTACCCCTCATAGGAGAGCTCACCAAATATTTGCATTTTTCACAGTTTTGGGCTTCCCACAGCTAACCATCAGCTGATCCCATGGACCTCTCCTCATCTATCTACAGAACATGAGGAGTGAAAAGACTGGAGTCACCAGGGGCAGCATCAGAATTCAACCACGGAGTGCTTGTAATCCTGCACCCAGCACGTGTCAGTACTGTCCTACAAGTTGGAATGCAATAGCGTAGCTAAGGCAGCCAAGGGGGACAACTGTCATTGACACAAAGTGTTGTGGCTGAGCAATCAAATGATCTTTGCAGTCAAACCTGAGCACTGCAGCACTCCTTCTGGGATCAAAACTGCAGCAGTTTGCTACAGTTTAAGTAAAGACAAAGAAAAACTATTTATTTATTTGTTTTAACTAAAACATGAGTGCCATAATGCTCCATGCAGGGTATAAACTGTAGTAATTGTTTGCTACACTTTAAAAAGAAGATATATATATATATATATATATATATATATATATATATATATATATATATATATATATATATATATATATATATATCTATATATATATATATATATATATATATATATATATATATATATATGGATCACCTTCATTTGCCTGAAAGCTCATTTGCCCGACACTCATTTTCCCCTTTTCTCCAGACCAAATGACTGAAAGCTCAATTGCCTGAAATCTCATTTGCCCGAAAGCTCATTTGACTGACAACTAGTATTAGCAAGAAAATAGAATATGCCCCCCTCCCCACTGCAGTGCGACCCTGGAGTTAGAATATATAGGTAGGGGGGGTGTGGGGGGCACAGCCCCTCTAGCAGGGGTGTGGTGTGAAGCCCCACTTCATTTCATATGATATTGTTACCTTTTGATGTAATATTGCTTAGTAACAGGAAAGTAAGTGGGGGGCTTCGCCCCCACCCCAATGAGGGCTGTGCCCCCCACACCCCCCCTAACTATATATTCTAACTCCAGGGTCGCACTGCAGTGGGGAGCGGGGCATATTCCATTTTCTTGCTAATACTAGTTGTCAGTCAAATGAGCTTTTGGGCAAATGAGCTTTCAGGCAAATGAGCTTTCAGTCACTTGGTCTGGGAAAAATGAGTGTCGGGCATATGAGCTTTCAGGCAAATGAAGGTGCTGTAACGCTCCATGCAGGCTGGGTATAAACTGTAACAACATTTGTAACAAACAGTTTGATACAATTTAAAAGAAGTAATTATTATTTTTTAATAAAATATGTTGAAGGACAGTTGGGGGCAAGGCACAGAAATGGAACCTGAACAGCTGGGGCAGGACAGATGAACAGGATGGGGGAGTGTCTTGTACCTGCCTGGTGTAGGAACGTCCTTTATTTTTGCTCTTAAGTCAACGAACTGGGAAGACATAGTTCTAACTGTAATAAACTAATCATTTGCAATGTGGCAATTGGTTTATTACTCTAAAGTGATTCTTTTTTTTTTTTTTTTTTTGCCCTTCACTTAAAAAGCTGAGGGGGTAGGTTGTTTATTCATAGTACCATCACAGGGCACTAGTTGAACCAGCTACACTTTTGCTGGAATGTAATAGGCTCTGTGGTGTATTGACCAACTTCCCATGTGTTATTCAGTCAGAGCCCTGCATCCTACAGATATACCATACACATCCCCAGCCTTTATCAGAAATCAATCAACATGGTGCATCTAAGTGTATGCATCGACTTCTCCCCTTCCCCTGGGATGACCACACCCTTCATCTCTCCCTGCCTGTGCTGTCAAGTGCCTAAGCAACTAATCAAAGTCAGGTCGCCTGAGCCATAGTCAGATTTTTGTCCATCTATAATATCTCTACATGAATCCAAACTTATCATATAACAATGCCATATTTATGTGTGTGTGTGATTTATCTTATGTGTTTTTTTTCAGGACTATATTATATGTTCGAAGTTTGAAAACTTTGAACGTTAAATAATCGAATTAAAATTTTCGAAGTTTCAAACATTAATGATATATAACAAAAAAAAAAAAAACTGAACTTGCCTGACTAGTGTAGGCAGGGGGGCAAGCCCCACTGAACCCCCCATGAGGGGGGCTGTGCCCCCAACCCCCACTTTTTAAATATAGAAACTCTGAGACCACACTATAGTGTGGTAAAGGGAAGATTTCCCTTACTGCACTGTAGTGCGGTCTCAGAGTTGGTATATTTAAAGAGCAGGGGGTGTGGGGTGCAGAGGGGCTTGCCCCCCTGCCTAAAGCCATTAGTTTGGGGTTTTATTTTACATATGTTCAAAGTTTCGTAACTTCGAATATTTAAATTTGGCATTTTAACGTTCAAAGTTATAAAATTTTGAACATATGATCTAGACCCATTTTCATGGCTACAGTTACTCAAACATTAATTCCAGCATGATCCATACAAGTTTTGTAGTATATTTTTATCTGCACTACTACAGCAGTAAATTTCAATGTACTTCACTTGCCTAAATATTAGCAGCAAGTTATGGCATACAAAAATAGCCAAGAAGCAGTAAACACTAATGACAAATAATTTAAAAACATACTCTAATTTGACATATGTTATTATACCAAGTCAAGATACAGAATACAACTTTTTGTCATATGTTGTTATATGAGATAATTTGGTCTCACAATGTTGTATAATGGCTATTATAGTTGTAGATATTTATCTTTCCCACCTCTACCCAAATATGCTATTTGTCTATTGGTAGGTGCTGATCCTTTTTTATAATTAGTTACATTAACACAGAACTATTCAATCCTTGCTGCCTAGCAAATGATGATGTAGTAGTGTAGCGGTCATATTGTCACCTCCCAACAAGAGGTTCTCTGCTTTGAATCTTGGCTGGGGTGCCTTCTGTGCAGTCTGCATGTCCTCCCAACATTCGTGTGGATTTTCTCTGGGTACTCCAGTTTTGTCACACGTTACAAAGACAAACATTTGGAGTGTTTCTCCCTGGGTGTCTGCTAAAAATTGTCTTCGTTCCAATTTAGACTTTCCCAGTAAACAAATGTTAAATAAAAAGTAAATGAAATGGATAAAATACCTGTCAGGAGGAAGTAGAAAAATGAAAACTCATGCCCTGATAATCTGCTGAACTGCAAAAAGGTATAGGCATGTTTTCTGTTGCTATTGTACTCGTGCCCATGAAAAAATAAGACTGTGGCCATTGCCTAGACAGAAATATCTCAACATAAATTCTACCAAATTAAAAAGCAGCATTTTGAAGTAAGTAACCAATGCCCTATTTCTATTAAATTCATTATCATTATTATTATTTTTGTTAGTGGTGGTGGTAGTATTAATAGCAGTAATAGTAGTACTACTAGTAGTAAGACAATATAGTAATGGTCTAGGTAATTCAGGCTGAGGGTCGACTTCTTAAGAACTAGGTTCACTAAAGCCTCCTTTAAAAGAACTGAAAATGCAGTAGATGCAACATACAAAGGACTTAACAGTTTTAAAGAGAACTGGACCTCAGTATGTCTAGACAGGATACTACAACCCCAGTAAGGCGAGTGACAACTCCACACTTTGTCTAATGCATATCTGAAACAAAATAGACTATGTCACTCTAACCAGGAATGCTAAAGACATTCCAGTATTAGACATGAACATCATATAGACCCATGACTTTCCCTGAAAAGGTGCCTTTCGGATGACACTCAGCCTAGCAATGTCAAATGTGAATAGCAAATGCACATTCCTCAACTGAAAAAGCATTCTCAGTGGTGAGACTAGATGGAATGTGCAGACTCTCAAGTGTCTGAAAGAAAACATCTAGTAAATATAAGTACTGCCCATCTCCATGGACAAAAAGGCAGTGTTTTTTGTGGCAGTTACCATTTGGTGTGTCACATAATGCTCACCCAAACTATGGTCATCCTTTAGTAATTCTGTACAACGCTAGTCGCACTTGAGCTTTCTAGCTTGTGAAGAGAATGGAGGGCAGAATCAATTCATAGGTCATAAGCTACTAAGTATATGGCATGCAAATTTATTGCTTTTATGTTTTTCATTTTGTTACTTTATTCATAAATTAAACAGAAGAAAAAAGACATTATTTTAAACAACTTTCAGAAGATTTGCAGAATGTAGAGTTAAAGAAAACTCCACTATTGAGTAACTTAAAATTGAGTTCTTTATTATTATAAAACATTATATTTCCTCACATTGGTATAATTTAACTGCAGTGAGGCCTCAGAAAGCTTTCCAGTTCAATTTAAACAATTACTTTTGTATATTTCCATAATTTAAACAACGTACAGTGCAAAGTGTGTTTAAAACAAACTTTCCCAAAAGCACTGAAAATGTTCTCTCCAGAAGTCTCTTCCTTATCTTACATCAAAAATATCTAACACAATGATGACCAGGATGTCCATAACATGGGATAATGAGACAGACAAAAACCCAAAGTGATATTATAGACAGAACCATGTTTGTCTGGGTTGCTTGCAATTTGACTTCACAAGGAAGTGGCATGATACAGGATTAGGAATATCAGGCTGGGATGGACTCCGTATTAAGCCGGATGCTATTTCCTCCTAATACTTACCAGTCTGGGATGAACTACTCAGGGAAATAAAGATGTTTGTGAAATTTTGTGAGAATGTCCTCACACAACCAGATGGACAGCAGACAGAAACGTATTTGCAGTTTATCCTATATGCATGGTGTACTCACAAGGGATGGATAAGACATCACAGGAAAAAAATACTTAGAAAGAGCTAAAACACAGCCACACTGCTGATCTTGTTTAAAAGCAAATGCAGAAAATCCACTTGCAAAGTACTGTAGCCTCCAACATTAAAACAATTATGTATTAATTTATTTATTGACATTTGTTTACTGAGAAAGTCTGAATGGCCACAGGTGCCCTTTCTCTAGCGGTGACTCAGGAAAATCTCCAAGGTGTCATATTTAATTCAATCAATATTTACAATAACAAATTCTATAATGCACTTGCAGTGAATACATAGTATAATAGTCAGTGTAATAAAAGTGGTACTGATATTCAGAAACCTTAAATTTACAAGTCTTGCACTAAAACTTTACAGGTGTATATAAGATAGCTAGGAGTAATTTAAGAAATACAATAGAGTGGCATATTAGAGTAGATAAGCAGGTTTGAGTGCTGACATAGAAATAGTAATGGAATAGTAATTTGGTTGTGCTAATTAGATGTACATATTGTAGCATAAGAAGTACAATAAAGTGAGGTATAAGAAGGGGATAAGCAGGTTAAGTGATTTAATGCTTTAAAGAGAGGTATGAAAAATGTTTTGAAGGGTGTTATTGAGCTCTGTCTCAGATGTCAAGCAGGTATAAAGAGAAACAAAACGAAGTTTCCATTATGCCAGTTGTCAATTATAAATATCTCATTGCAGTGTCTCATCAAGGCAAAAATAATTTTTGTCTTGTTCCTGACTGATTTGGTAGTGGAATACAACACCCTTGTATGGAACAAAAGGAGAGTATATCCCTGTTACCTGTACTGATATAGTATAGGAAACAATTGGTATACCTATCCATACCAATGACACGGAAAAGCAGGATATTTCACACTAACATGGTACATGGGCACTAAAAAATATGACATATTACTTGACCCAGGAGTTCCTTAGCCATTAGGGACATGGCAATGTCCTTTATTTTTCAAAGGATGTTTTGCCTTGTATAGGGAACAAATATCTGTCTAGGGAGATAAAGACATTCAAAGGGATATAGAGAAAAAAAGTTGTCTATTTTAAGTCATGATAAGTGAGACAGTATAATGCTATACTCAATAGAAAAACTACAAATATCTGACAGGCAAAGACTGTAGAATTATACAAAAACTGCAGTGATATAACAACAGCATGGAAAACAGAAGGATGATAAATAAACATGAGCAGTAGAACAGTGAGCAGTGAAGAAAGGCAGAAGATGTTAACTTCAAGTCAAAATCCAAAACATATGACAACAAGCTGATGATGAACTCAAGCAATTCAATTGCCATTGACAAGATGAAATACACACCTCTGAGGGAAGAGGACGTTCCCATGGATTCAGCAATCCCTGCATGGTGTGCAGGACAAGTGCACAGGATCCAGCAGGCAATATGTCTGCCATGCAATCCAGGAATAAGCTGTAGGGATGTGCATGAGTGCTCCTGCACTAGTCCTGCACGGACTCAGCCCATGTATGCAAATTACCCTATTCGCAGGAGAAATCCATCCAAATGAGGTGAATTTGCAATCTGGGAAGCTGGAAGCCGGCAGTGCAGGACTAGTGTAATCTGCAGAAATGTACTCCACCAGTAACGGAGTATATTTCTGCAAACTACAAAATGGAGCCATGACAGCTCCACATAAAGGGTGGATATTATGTAGAAAGGATGCCAATGGACAAATATAAGGCCATTGGCATGGAAAATGGGTCTATATTAGATCTCCGAAAAAGCGAGCGGTAATTAATCAACCCTATGTAAGTGAAAGCTTACAATTTTGAACTGTCAGAACAGCGATTTTTTTCCCTAGGAAAAAAAAAATCACTGTTCCAACAACAAAAAAAAAAACAAAAAAAAAACCCACTTTAAACATTACATTAAGTGGGGGGCTTTGCCCAGGGAAAGAATTTGCTTAAAAACTGCTTCGATATTTTGCCATTTCAGGCTTTTGAGTTTGACCAAGGCGCATTTGAAAGAATGCATCTTTGGTCTTCTGATAGGGAACCTGGAACACAGTTGCAAAAATAAAAATATCAACTTTTATTTTTTTTAGCCAGTCTCGGCTGTTTAAGCATAAGGCACCGGCACCCACACGGGATTGGGCGAAAAATAAGAAAATAAACCTAAAATAAGCATTCTAACCAAAATCACTATTTTGCCATTATACTCAATGGCAGGCAGAAGACAACATGACCAGTGAATAGTGATTGCTAAGGGGGAGACTAAGTGTGGGATCTGTAACTATGCATCAGCAGGCAATCCTATGCAAATGCGAAGAATGATACTGAATCCCAGATTTCCCCTGCATGCTAGTCAGTACCCAACAGTGTAAGAGCAGGAATAGCTTGGTGCAAGCCTAGGAGTTAGCAGACATCATAGGGGGGTGTGTCAGGCATACTGTAAGTGGATAGGAGCCTTGTGGCTCAGGTTTGCCCTTAGCTTAGCTGAGCTAAACAAGGGGTGTGTCTGAGGCTGCCTAGCACTCTTTACATTGCCTAAGCATGTGTGTGCGCCGTGCACTGGGTTTTAAACATAAAAAAAAAAATAAACCAGGAAATAGCAGCTCTGTGCACATTTCAGCACTGTGTTTGTGCTGCGCACCCCCGGGCTTAAACAGGAAAGCAATGGGAAGGGAAAACAGCAGTAGGAAGGTAATCTAGGAGCACTAGCATAGCTGGCAGGTGAAATGTATCAGAATCAGCCAATTACACAGCAGCAGACCAGCCCAGCCCAGAACACTACTATAAACTATGCAAACACCTATCACTCTGTTTTTTCCTACATACTCTACACCACCGGTGTATACAAGTGGGGAACTTTTAACAAACAAAAACAACAAAATGATAGGAGCTGCAATAGCTATCATACAACAACATGTGGAAGAGGCTGAGGGTGGTGAGGATGTGAATGCTGTCGACCAACCCACAGTGATGAGATGGAGAAGAGTGTACAGATCCAGGATAACCTACCAGGGGCTAGATGAGCTGGAGATAGTGGCGCACTATAGGGTGGACAGGGACCTCCTACAGCAAATTGTTGAGATGTGCCAGCCACACCTCACACACAGAACTAACAGAGGGGAACCCATCCCAGTGGATACCAAGGTATGTGTAGGCCTAAGAATACTAGCTACAGGTACCTTCCAAAGGCCAACTGGGGATATCATGGAGATCTCACAGGCATCAGCATCCAGGGTACTCCACCAGTTCCTGTATGCCATGTCAGCACATGCCGGTGACCAGGTATATTTCATCAACACCCGTGAGGCATTGGCCAGCAACATGCATCTCTTCCACCAAATAGCAGAATACCCTGAGGTAGTGGGTGCTATAGACTGCATATACATGTTCATCAAAGCACCACCCGGTGAGCGGGGTAGGGTCTACATCAACCACAAGGGCTTCCTTTCCATCAACTGCCAGGTCATGTGTGATGTTCAGGGCATAATAATGAATGTGTGTGCTGGCTGCCCTGGAAGCTATCACTATCCCTACATCTGGCATCTGATGCAGCTGTACCAGATTTGCCAATGGGGACATCCCTTACAGTTACCTAGTGGGGGATGCCGGTCATGCACTGGAGCAGTGGCTGATGGCACCCATAAGAAATGCACACACACACATGAGCAAGACCTCCATAATGAGGCATACGCACAGACCAGAATCATAATAGAGCATGAGTTTGGGATGCTCAAGTCATGGTTCCTGTGCCTGGACACATCCGGTGAAGCCTTGCAGTACTCATCAGCTACATGTACTCAAATTGTCATTGTATGTGCCATGCTACACAATATGATCTTGCAGAAACAGCTGCAGCAGGAACAGCACAGGGCAGGGCCACACAACCCCCCCAGCATTGCCAAGGCCTGCACAGGCACAGAGTGACTTGGAGGTGGAACAACCTGAGCCTGCCCCAGTAGGCAGAAGGAGGCATGCCCAGTATGCCCTGGCCTTGGCAAAGAGGCAACGCATAGCACATACACTGACACAGGAGGGACCCAGGGAATGACACCTCTCTCTGACTCACACATACAGTAAAAGGGATGCCAAACATGACACTACCTGTGCTCAACAATGTGTAGGGAGTGTACTATGTGCATCTGACATAGGCAGCCCTCCAGCACCACCCTCAACACTGGCACACCCAGAAGGTAAGTGACTCAACTTACCAGTTGCCGAATGTAGTAGTATGTGTTGTTACATGTATCTATGGTATGGATGTGAGCATGCAAGGGAATTGGGTGGCTGAATGGGATACCAGTAGATAGTAGACATCTGTAGTGGCAGCATGAGATCTGTAACAAATACTGGTGTCACCATAGTAGCCAGTACTACACATGGTGACAAAACCCACTGCAGGAAATGTGCTGGGCAACATGTGTCTCCATATGACACACATATGCCAGTCAGAGAGATTCACATACCCAACAACAGTCACAGCCAGCAGGACTGGTGTAGATAGACACAAACAAAGGCTGTGCTACGGCTTCTGAATGATGCCTATGGGTAACCTCCCCCCCACAGGCCTACAGAGACAGACTACATTACGTCAGGAAGTGGGATGTTAGTTCTGAAGGGTAGGAAGTTCGAAACTAATATGTAGGTCAATCAAATGTAAGACCTGTAGTACACTAATATGCCTCTAGTGAGCATCATAGGTTAGAAAACAGAATGAAATAGAGTACCTGACATACCAGTACAGTCATAGCAAATGTGTACAAATGTCAGGTGTGCCCCCCCCAATCCTGTGTAGCAATGTAGAAACTGTCAAGTGTGCCCCCCACATCCTATGTAGACATGTAGTAACAGTCAGGTGTGCCTCCCCCCAAATCCTATGTAGAAATGTAGTAACAGTCAGGTGTGCCCCCTCAATCCTGTGTAGCAATGTAGAAACAGTCAGGCTTGCTCCCACATATCCTATGTAGCAATGCAGAAGCAGTCAGGTGTGCCCCCCATATCCTATGTAGACATGTAGTAACATTCAGGTGTGCCCCCCAATCCTATGTAGACATGTAGTAACAGTCAGGTGTGCCCCCCCATCCTATGTAGAAATGTAGTAATAGTCAGGTTTGCCCCCTCAATCCTGTGTAGCAATGTAAAAACAGTCAGGTATGCCCCCCCATATCCTATGTAGACATGTAGTAACAGTCAGGTGTGCCCCCCCCCCAATCCTATGTAGAAATGTAGTAACATGCATGTGTAGCTATAATACCAGTGGAGTACAGATGCCCAGAGGTTGCCAAGGTAGCAGGATAGATTGTAGCATTTGTACAATATGCAGGTATGTGTGTGTAGGGTTGGTGTGTGTTTCATATTGTGTGAGAGTGATCAGTATGTATGCATGTTGAGGTATGACCTGGTGACCTTTGCCCACTACTGCTGATGACAGGGCCAAGTCCTCACAATTGCAGGGCAAAAGACAATACCCACCAGTATAACACATGTTAACAGTAGGCCATTGTAAATGTATGGTGGTAATATGTGTCACCATCTGAAAGATTGAAATGGCATGGCTGTTGTTTTAGATATACAAGCAGTACACAAGGGAAAGTACCCGAGACATACAGTATATAATGTGTAACTGTGAAATGGACACACTCTTGGAATTGTACATACAGGTATGCATCACATTATCTGGATCTATAGTAGGGAATACCAATGCCGTCTGCCCGAACACTTGCAGATCACAAAGGTGATAGGATTGATGTATTGGGAAACAGCTGATGTACCTGCACATGTCAGCATAACTGGAATTCCCCATACATATCCGTGCATCAGATGCAAGTAGTGTCCATAGCACACATGCACCCAGCTCACCCAAACACCACCCACAGGTACCTCTCTGGTCGCATCCCTGCTGTTGGGAATGGGTACAACAGACCCCCACCTCTATATGGCAATAGTGAACGAATGCAGCATGCAGTGCAGGTGTCTCATGCAGGTGTGTCCCTAGCTGTAGGTAGCACCCTGCCAGCATCCACACCACCTGATCAATACTGATACAAAGTATTGGCATGAACAGCTATCACACCTACCCTGTCACCCCAGGGGAATATACTGTATGGCGGTCTGGGACTGTAGGACTGACAGAATGCAACGGCCTGCCACAGCTGGCCTGCATCACCACCAAATGGCCTACAGGCCTCTGCCAAAGCCCTGTGTCTCACACGTATAGTCAATGCATGTTATGTCATGGACATCCGAATAACAACATAACACACTTCACATAAGCCAATGCAAGGCCATGTGGATAAACTACAGTAACATGTCCACCATGTCTCACTGCATGAACTGTGGACCAACACCAAAACACAGCTGTGATGAGGTGATAACCTTAGGGAAAGTATCAGAGAATGTATGCATAATGTATGGAAGAGGATAGAATAATAGAGGGGGAGGTGGGAGCATGGGCAGAATGGAACTTGCAAGGTCCGACACACAGCTGTGTGCACATACTATACCTGGCTACAAACACATAAATAGGTGGCTACAAATCTGCCCGTACACCACAATAGGGGTAATGTCCTGACTTATGACCCCTGTCTCTGTGTAACCTGTGTGAATCTATACATCTGTGAGGTATTGCCACAGCAAGATAAGGCCATACTGTCATGTTGATGGATGTACAAGTATGGAATCCTCTGCCAGCACTGCACCAAGGTGCTGAACCGGATACACACACCCATCAGCAAGTGTCTGCAGCTCCCCCTCCAGAATGGCATAACTTTCCATGAACATGTAGACATTTGCCCACAATACCGGACACAGCTGCATTTACCCTTGTTCCCCAGGACATCAATGTGAGCAAGAATGTCCACCTGACTGTACACAAGGACATAAAACATCACATTGTATAACAGTACACATGTCTGAATATCTCTGCTAACACCAGTACCATGTAGCCAGAAGCAGCGCAGACACAATCACCTACAGTACACACTCACCATCCCTTGCACAGTTTGACCCCATATTGCCAAATGATCTATGGATATCCTGCAGAAACCAAGTAGATACCAGTGAATAAGGAACCAAAAACGAAAAAAGTCACTGGGAGCTCACCAATGAGAGGAACGAGTAGATGTTTATTGAAGCAAAGCCACAACCAGCCACAAACACATACGTGAAACGAATATGCTGACAAACAGAGTTTTTAATGCTCTCACTGCATAAATAGCGTTTTCATTACACCTTCATCAGAATATGATGAAGGTGTAATGAAAATGCTATTTATGCAGTGAGAGCGTTAAAAACTCTGTCAGCATATTCATTTCACGTATGTGTTTGCGGCTGGTTGTGGCTTTGCTTCAATAAACGTCTACTTGTTCCTCTCATTGGTGAGCTCCCAGTGACTTTTTTCATTTTTGATATCCTGCAGAAACAGTTTGCTACCTGTAGGTGTACAACACAAAGGTCTGCACTGGAATACAAACTACCTGGAATGGATCCACACATTCAGTACAGAAGGGCATACTGGGCATGCTCACATACTTAAACAAATGAAGCCCATGTCTGCAAACAACAGTGGACCATACATATCTGACAGTTGCAGGTGTTAGTGCATACACTCCTCAGTATGTACCAGTCATGTTTTGCACACACATTGGATAGGAATCCAGACATATATCCAAGGACAACACACTATAATATGCCAAAAGTAAACATACATAAATGTGGGGAAGAGAGTGACTGTGACAAAGAGCCATCCATCATGACGCCTGTCCCACCCAGCACACAGACAAATGGCTACAACCACATGATGTGTAAATGTCACTCACTGTAGAAATTAGTCACTGGTATCCAACAGCATTACAGACTATGTGGTGCAAGTGCTAGCTGTGCAACATGACTGTACAAGGCAGTAGTAATCTAACAGCTGTATATACGTACCTGCGGAATATAACCCTGTGTGTGCCTGCATGTGGTGTGTCAACCTCTAGATGAATGGATTATGGCCAATGCACACACACTGCCCTCCCCATAGCCCTACTATGGCAAACCTGCTGATCTCATCCACTTAGAAATACAACTTTTGGAACGAATAGCCCAGTAATCTCTGTGGTGCATCCTAAAACCGTATAATGCTGTAGTGTGATAAACTAGTTAGGTAGGATTTCTAATACTAGGCATGGCAACTGTGTGCTTGTATGTCTCTGTCTGTGTAAGGAGCAATGCTTTTTAGGCCAGTTACACTCCCTACAATTCAATTGCCCTACTTTGGCAAGGCTGTTGATGTCATTCACTGTGAAATACACCTTTGGGAAAAGTGTAATCCACTAAGCTCAGTGTCACGTCTTAAAACTGTGTAATGCTGTAGTGTGCTAAACTAGTTAAGTAGGAGTTCTAATCCCAGGCATGGCAACTGTGTGTATGTTGCTGTCTGTATAGAGAGCAATGCTTTTTAGACAAATCACACTCAATACAATTCAAATGCCCTACTTTGGCAAGCCTGCTGATGTAATTCACTGTGAAATACACCTTTGGGGAAGAAGCATTCCAGTAATCTATGTGGTGCATCCTCTAACTGCGTAATGCTGTAGTGTAATAAACTAGTTAGGTAGGAGATCTAATCCCAGACATGGCAGGTGTGTCTGTGTTTGTCATTCGTATCCTGTGTGGAGGTGGCTGTGAGTGTGTAACAACTGGACTCATTGTGAAGGTGGTTTTGCAAGTTTCTTATATGGTGTCCCTATTATATGTCACAATGTCCACCTTACAAGGATAACAGATGTGAAATAGCCGAGAGGCTGTGGTGGCAATCCATACCCCTACATGTGACATTAAGGCCTGGCGAACAAAGTTAGCAACCCTTGTATTACACAGAGAACATTCTCAACCCATGTCTCATACACAAACACACTTGCCTAGGCAACAACTGTTATGTTGGTAGTACCCTGCATATTGTCCACAGATAGTAACCATGGTATGATTGCAGTGGATGACAGAGGGCATGGCACCCTGCCCATCAGTAAAATACAGACGTCCATGCAGACAGTGTGTCTTCACTATGCTCCTCACTGGACGCCTGCAACACCTGTGGTGCCATCAAATGTGACCCACAAAGGACATACCATGCCTTATACACATGCTCTGTATGGACAGATACTACTGACACCAGGGAATACCTGTATCATGCTATCAATGTAGGTGCAGGGTCAACCTACTGTCCATTACCTGTTACCAGCATCTGAGGCCAGGACAGGCACATCTGATTATAACAATCTGTGTACACAACATGGGCCAGACACCCCAGGTACAGTTCCACATGTCACTGTACATGCACGTGGGATGTGTGCACATCCCAGACAGCATACATGTCATGGACTAAAGAACACATATATGGCAAGCATTGAACAGCAATGGCCACACACAATAGTTACCCAGGTGAGTGGATGGTGAATACAATACCCACCTGTGTGGGCCAATCTAGACACTACACCCCTGAGCCACACTGCAGACCATTGTCATGTGGCCTGATGCCAAGGTATACCCTTCACCGAGCCTTGTATATCCTGCTAGCGCAGTCAGCCACTACGCACCTGTGAAGCAATGCATGTCAGTACTGGTACCCTGTGTCTGTGTGTGTGGTGTATGATGCTTTTGACCACATTCACACTCACTACAACCCTCATTGGCATACTGACGCATGCTGTCTGATGTCAGACACCCCCACATACCCTTTGCCCATGTAACCTCTCAGATAGCCCCTGTGGTGCATATGCTACCTGCACAGTACTTTATTGTGGCAAACTAACTAGTAAGGAAGTGTATTCCTGACCCTGCCAAGTGTGTCAATGTGTATGAGTCTCTGAGAGAGTGTGGCTGTGTTGACGCTGATACCTGTTCATGCAGACAGGCACGTGTACTACCCCTACCATATCACTACCATATTACTGTTGCAGATGTCACTCACCATCACATATATGTTTGTAGAGCTCCTCAACATGTAAGCTATGCAGCGCATCCAATAACTGCATAGACATGTGATAACAATACATAGTCAGGGGTTTGATACCCTGTACTGGTAGGTGTGTGACACAAACATGTTTAGATTTCACTTTTCCACTCCATTCCTGACTTATCTTTGCCTCTGTCTGCCTCTCTCACTCCGTCTCTGGTGGATGTGGAGAACTGCACCTGCTTTGCTTAAGCAGCAGCATGTATTTTGTAAGTGATGCTCATGATCAGCTGATGGCCTCTGCATGAATTGCAGCCCTCCTCTAGCTAATTGCATGTGGAACAGCTGTGGTAACATTCCCATAGCCAATTGCATGGAAACACACTCCAATATCTAGGAACATCAAGTTGGTGTTGGGCCTTTTCAGTCACTGTGAGCAGCACCTAGATCTGATGCTTGGCAAACAGCATCACAGATGAATTGGGGATTTACCTCTAACAACATACACTGTGGAAAGAGGTCAACACACAGGAGGGGATGTGCCTGACATGAATAAAGAATGTAAGTGTTGCTACTCTGCATTTGGAGTAATGTTGGTTTAACAGGGTGTGTGTGGATATGGCTGGTCTACATGCTTTAATACATGTCATGACAGTGCTATGTTTCTGAGGATACCCCCATCTGTAGGGTCATCTGCAGACTGGGCAGTGTGTGGTGCCTTTTCATACTTGTGTTACTCACAGAGCACCTATCTGTGAACTGCAGACCCATAGTGTGAGGATTGCAGTCAGTGCATGATAACAGCCATGAGGGTTACAGACTTCATATAACTCATAGGACATATGTTACAACAAACCCTGTTACAACAGTAAATGTATGATGTTATCACAGCAACATGTCAATATTGGCCTTGTGTTTGTGCCTCCAGCCACAAATCTGTCAATCTTTGTGCATATGTCATGCAGTAAGAGGTGCATATGTTCTGTACACCATCATTTATTCACATCATATCTGATAAGCCAGTGAGATATCAGACTGCTACACATGTTATGTATAGTAGGGGTTATATTTGAGGACATAACCTGGTCATTCTGTGGTTGTGTGTACAGTACTGAGGTCTGTGTATGTATGGTGATTGTTGACAGTATGTGTATTGTGAATATGTACCTTGACCTGTGTACAGATTGTGGCAAATGTCATTGTTCTTGGTCTTGTTCTATCTGATGTTACATGTTGCTCCACTGTATGTTGCCCTATCAGCCTACATGTTTGTAGGGCCAAACACACACATGTCCCATACCACAGACAGACATTGTACCACACTGTGTAGTGGTCCAGTATATGTAGGGTTAGTGTGTGAGTGGCACATATGAGGATAGTGTTGATCAGATAGTCCATATACTGTAATATTACACTAGTTTACCATATGTAGCAGTGGCTGTGTTCACATTGGTTGTGGTTATGCACTTTCACACAGGTGTCTGTTACTCTGTGCTGTGACATGACTGTAGAACCTGCTATATATGCAGGTACATGTGTATTCCCCCTTAAGAAATGTAGGCCAGTGTTGTGGAAGTATGACTGTCACCTGCACAGTGCTTTGTTACATGTCTAGCAGCTTAGTGTACTTACCCAGTGTGATGTTATGTCAAGATATTTGCCAGATGTACTGCTGCCAGGCCACCATAACAGTCATGTATGTCAGACAAAGCAGTGGGATGCTGTACAGGTTTATGTCACTAACTAGTGGGTAGTATGTGGCCATGGCACCTCTGTACCAGCAGTTATTATGTGTCAGGACAGACAGGGGTGTGTGAATGTATAACTTATGGGGGCAAATGTATTTACGTGATATACTCATCTACATGGCTGTTAACATCCACATTGTCAGGCTTGGTCCACATGTCTTGCACTAAGGGGTTCTGTGTATACCTCTGGACTGACCAGAGTGTGTCAGACAGTCCAAATTTATTGGCCATATCTTTGCTGTAGTCCACAGGATCATTACTGTGCTAGCAGTGGTACTGTGCTATGATGTTCTCAGGATGTCTGTCAGTAGCCAATGGTGCACATGTTAAAAGCAGATGTGGGCTCCCACATACAACATGTCTGTGAAGAAAACCCCTATTACAGTAGCAATAGTCTACATATATACCTGCAATACATACCTGACATCCCCTTGCACTAAGAGGCTGGGACTATTGGGGCTGAGGTAGGGCTCCGATCCATGTTCAGGACATATGGTGAACATATATGTATATATAATTATCCATATATCTATATAGATATATACACATATACATATCGACATACATAGCTGGATATGTATATGTATATATAAATATATATATATATATATATATATATATATATATATATATATATATATATATATATATATACATATAAACACTCAGATATATACATATACACGGCAATATATGTCTACACATATACAGATAGAGATACATATGCACATATACTTATGGATATCTACATATATATTGACAGTAATAGGTATATCAGAATAGATATGTACGCACATATAGTTATAGATATCTACATATATATATCTACATAAATAGGCATATCAGTACACATAGGATGTGCATACATATATAGCTATATATACATATATCTATACATACACACACACACACACACACATATATATATAATATATATATATATATATATATATATATATATATATATATATATATAGATAGATATATATATATATATATATATAGATAGATACAAAGAGATGTACACATGGCCATATATATGTTGCATTATACAGATGTGCATACAGACATATGTATGAATATATATGTGTATGTACATCTAGACATATATCAACATATGTATATGTATATATCCATATTCCTGTCATGTGTAAACCTCACGGTTGTGTATACCCTCCCAGTTGTATTTCACCATATGTATTTGCTATGTGTACATTATGATAAAACAATATATGTGATGCAACAGTCATATTAATAACAAGTACTACACAATTGTGTAAGTAAAGGCAATTGTTCAATACTAATCAATATGTGTATTGACAGATATATTGGAAAAACAACAGGTGTCTTCACAGTGGTAACGGCGGTAGTGATTAAGTGTTGTGACTATTGTGTACAGGGTCCTGGGTTCAAGACCTGCAAGGGCTGTTCATTTTGTTGCTGGGCAGAAAACGGGCTGTCAGATACAGAGTGGTGAAGGCAGTTTTGAGCAGCTTTAAATGAGTTTGTGTGGGTTTGCATGAAGCTAAGCAGTGCTAAGCTACGGGTAAATGTACGGGCGCTTACACAGTGTAGGCTTTGCTTAGAGTGAACAAATCAGCTTAGCTGTTATATTGCAGCAATTTTGATTCCTGCTAAGTATGGCTTAGCCCTAGTAACCAGTTCACACCACCCAGTATGATAACATAGCAGAGTAATGACATCTGTAATAAGTGTATGCAATGCCATGTACAATACATGCGCCTATCTGCTGTCATTACAGTAGCAAGGGGTGTGAGTGTCATGTGTGGGGCACAGATGTATATGAAGCCTGTACAGCACTGTTATCCATGTGAATGTGTTACATAAAGGGATAGTAGTCCAGGGTACGTGCTGTCACACTGACATGTAGTGTATTATGGCAGTACTACTGTTGACAGTGCTTACCCAGGCAAGAGTAGAGTGCTAAATGTAGTACTGACAACAGGCACTCCTGCAGGCATAGCTAGACTCTGAGTCCTCCCTGTTATATCCCTGGTTTGTGTATCACAGTATATAACCCCTACTGGGTAATGATCCGACATGTGGAATGTAACTGTAGACTACCGTCTGTACAGCACATGTTAGTGAGGGCTTTTGAGATGTAGTTATGACATACATATTTTTGTCAAACATCTCTCTATCAACACATTCATCCTACTGTATAGCTACCTGCCAATCTGATGACTGTCAGACCCTGTACAGATGTGCAGATGGAAGGTGTCCATCTGGGATATGTACAGGCAACCTAAGCTTGATTGACACTGACATGCCTGCCCAACTGTGTGAAAACTGGCACATATAAGAGATAACACCCTGTATGCACCACATTCCACGGGTACCTCCACTACACTACCACAGTCAACAGAACATGGTTGGGTACAGGTCTCCATCACAGACACTAACCATTTAAGCAGTTGTAAGTGGGTTTGCATGGGTTTGTGCAGACGTAAGTACTGCTAACTTCTGGTTACAGTTTCTTATGCTGATTTAGCTTCTCAAATGTTTTACCTGTATAGGCATTGCTTACCCCCGTGCAAACAGGCTTACACTCGCTTACTGCTGCTTAAAAGTGCTTACTCCCACTTACCCCAGCACTGACTTTTTTAAAAGAAAAGAAAAAAGGGTTGATAGGAAAGTGGTGAAAAAGAGACACAAAGAGGGAAAGGCAGTAGGGAAAATAGCTAGGGATATGCAGAAAGGTATAGGGAAGGTCCATAGCTGCCCATTTCTTCTGCAGCAACAGCTGTGCATATAGACTGAATTTGGAGGAAGATTTGGACACTCAAACCCCTGACAGAGGGGTGAGGACAACAATAATATGTTGTGATGGGAATTAGACCAGATTACATGTGTCCAGGGACACTTCTGCGAAATGGACAGCAATGTATGGGGCAATATGTTTTTTGGGAACAGATTGCCGTTTTTATTTTTTCAGGTGAGAGTGGGATTTTGGGGAGGGATAGTATGTATAACTGAGGATGTAGTTTGGATAGGTTAAAAGACAAGACAAACAAGATGCATACAGGGGTGGTATATGACACATGTGGGAGGTAAACACCTTTATGGGGAGGGGTGTTGGGAAATCAGAAGCCCATGAGCCCAATATTGGAAACAGTGGGACTGAGGTCCCCACCTGTGGGCAGTCACCACTGCACCTTCACAGCCCTGAAGGGGGCTGTGCTGGGGGCTGAGTCAGAGAGCCAGTCCAGCCCTCTAGTCATGACATGAGGCCCTCGAGCTGGCGTACCAGATCTCTGATCTCCCTGTAGAGCTCACTATACACCACGTCCCAGACCTGGTAATGGGTGACAGGTTCCTCTCCACACTTGCTCGTGGAGGGAGTGAGCCCCATCCCCTGAGGTGGTTCCACCTGAAGGTGGTGCAGGACCAACAGACAAGGAGGTCCTGGGTTGGGCCCCAGATGTGCTGTTGCCCGGAGCCATGGCCAACTGTGGTGGGACAGACGGGTCCGCCGGGACCGGCCTTCCCAAATGTGCTATGGTGTTTATGGTTTATCAACATATGTGGGTTAGTAATAGTCAACACATTCCAGGATTAGGTATAGCAGCATGCATAGATATTCCCATTAACCCAGACACCAGATATGGAACAGTTGCATAGCAAATGGAACACATGCATATATGGGACCACAGTGGTAATAACAACAGCATGCAGGTACATTGATGGCATCATGCCACCAATGTTGGAGTATTTCAACATAGCATATGCATAGAAACATATTTAAATAATTATCAAACAATAGGACATATGTTCCAACATTACAGTTAAGCCATCACGTACCAATTGAGTTGGGTATTTAGCTTATTGTTGCAGATATGTTGGGGGGGGGTGTCAATTAACAACTAGTATATTCCTGTAGTTCGCATTACTTTCCTAGTCAGTGCTGTTATCTGTGCCTTACAAGTATTACTATACTACCCTATTGCCTTAGTTTGGACAGTGATATGGCTGTCAACAACTATATACATGGACTGGTTTTACCTACAGTATACACCTCTTACCTGGTATACCTGTGGAGGAGTTGTTTGTCAACACTAACTAACTGTTTCTACACATACTCCCAGATTCCAGGTTGATGTTATGCACATACCTGTCCATCTCTTTTTGCACAGACTCTGGCCTTGTCTTGACCACATGCAGGTGAACCGGAACATATATTGAATATTGCCCTCTTAAACATTTAGTGACTTACAACACTCTTATACAGGTTTTCCTAAACAATTATATTATGTAGCACAGTGTGGGTGACAGTGGTCAGTGATACCTTATTATTCAGAGCAACTGCAACTCTCACAATGCCATACAATACCAGAGTAAGCAGTACCAGTACAGGGTATCAAGCTTTTATTTCTCAGCACATTGTTCATATTTGACGTACCTGTGGGAGCATTGTTTGTTAGCACTACCTGAATGTAGCCACACAAAGTACCAGATTTCACACTAGTATTATGCACATACATCTCACTCTGTTACTGTATACACTCTGGTCACAGCTTGACAACATGGGGGTGTAGATGGTACATACGTGGCTTATTACTCTCATAACATTTTGGGAGTTGCTAGTGTGACAGGTTTGTTCTTATAGATGTGTGTCAATCAGTTGTATTTCCTGTTTGCTGCCTAATCATCTGGGATCATCCCACTTATTTCCCAGGGATACAGGGTGACAGGCAGCAGATATGGGCTGATATACTGGACATTCTGGACTTATCTGTACAGTTGTGGGGTATGATTCTGTATGCATCCTACTTCCACTCCCAGGATTCAGACCATGGCTGTGTCTGCTAAAACTAAAACACTGTTCATCACAGTTGTGTGTGTTCTATAGATACTGCTGTATATCTCTTATCTGATTTCTGTCTTATAATTCTCCTGTTGTTTTACATTCTGACCTTGTATTACAACACTCTTATACAGGATTTCATAGACAGTTATGTTATGTAGCACAGTGTGGGTGACAGTGATGAGTAATACCTTATTATTCAGAGCAACTGCAGCACTCACAATGCCATGCAATACCAAAGTAAACAGTACCAGTACAGAGTCTCATTCTTGTATTTCTGGGCACAGTGATCATATCTGATGGACCTGTGGGAGCAATGTTTGTTAGCACTACCTGAATGTTGCCACACAAAGTACCAGATTCTACATTACTATTATGCACATACAACTCACTGTTTTACTGTACAGACTCTGGTCACAGCTTGACAACATGGGGGTATAGATGGGACATACTTGGCTTATTACTCTCATAACAGTTTGGGGAGTTGCTAGTGTGACAGGTTTGTTCTTATAGATGTGTGACAATCAGTTGTATTTCTTGTTTGCTATCTATACATCTGGGATCATCCCACTGATTTCCCAGGGGGACAGAGTGACAGGCAGCAGTTATGGGCCAATTTACTGGACATTCTGGACATATCTGTACAGTTGTGGGGTATGATTCTCTATGCAGACTACTACCACTCCCAGGATTCGAACCATGGCTGTGTGTGCTAAAGCTAAAGCAGTTCACATTTTAGTTGCATGTGCTATTCAGATTTTGTTGTCTGTCTTTTCACTGTTTTCTGTCTATGTCTCTCTCAGTTGTACTGAATGACCTCTGAGGATTATACCAGTTATATACAGCCATTCCCACACATTTTATTTATGTTGCACAGTGTGGGTAACAGTGATTAATACAGCAGTACTATTAAGTGATTGCAAACCTACATTACCATATGATACCAGAGTAAACACATGCAGTCCAGCAGTTAGACCTTTCATTGTCAGGCTATTATGCTTTTATTTACATACAACCTATATGAGACTCTTCCTGCCATATTCTCTGGTGTATGCAGCACTTGCCTTAAACAATGCAGGTATTATACAGACAATTAACTTACTAATACTTTCAGATTTATTTCCTATGGCAGTACATGCAAGAGTATTACTAACCTGCCTTGCATCACAACCACTCCAAGCGACATCCATGGGCCTCCTGGTTTGCGGTCCTCTCACTTACCACTGTGAAGGAGATAAGAGGAATATTTAGCCATACCTATCCATAATATACATGAGCTGGCAATTATTAAACAGGTAGTGGAGTGATACTTACACTAAGATGGGACCGCCACTGCCATCCTAGCCTCTTGGATCCACTGATCCAAGAGATCTCCCTTCTGCTGTTTAAGGTCACCATAGTGATGCCTGACCTGTTCACCAGTTCGGGGTATGCCAGTGGCACTGGTGAGGTCACGGATGAGACAGTCCCAAGCTTCCGCTTTATATTGGGAGCCCTGGTACTGGCCCTGCAGCAGTCTCTGCTGATGGTCTTTGACAAGGAGTCCTGCCATGACTCTGGACTCCTGGATGCCCCAGTGCTGTGCCCAAAAGCTCACTCCCTCTCCCAGTCCTGACATGGTGCCTGCAAGGGGAAGCTACAACCAGTTATGAGATGTATTCCCACCTGTTGGGTTTAAGTAGGGCCGATTTCCCGCACTTTGCCATGATTGGACCATTTTGAAAAGGCTAAGCTATGGCCAAACTTGCTTACCTAAAGTTGGCATTGTTTAAAGGAGTATACCACTGGGCAAATTAAGTTAGCTGGCCTACACATTGCTTACACCTACTAAGCTGGCCTGTGCAATGCTTAGCATTGCTTAATATTTACTTTGCATCATATTTGCTTTTTGGCATTGATTTATTATTCATTACATGTTTTATATATATATATATATATGTCTGGTATCCATGATACATGTGTATGTATACTGTATGGGGTCTTTGTGTTTAATAGGGGACTTCAACACTCTATTACACTTGCACCTCATATCTGGGCTTACTTCAGTACTCCAGTTCATATATTCTTGTTATGCAGTAGGTTATAAAAGATATGACTGTATACTGGTTCCCTTCACATGTTCAGTTTGATTTTACTATAGTGAGGATCTGTTTAGTGATTCCTCAGTTTGATGTACTGCTGTGATGGCTTGGTGGTTAACAACTGTGACTATAGTTTATAGAGTCCTGGGTTCAAGACCTGCAAGCCTGTTCATTTTATTGCTGGGCAGGACAGCAACTGTTGGATACAGAGTGACTGAGGCACTTTTAAGAACTTGTAAGCAGGTTTGCGTGGGTTTGCAGGAGGGTAAGCACTGCCAACCTTTGGTTAAATATGCTTAAGGAGAGTTACCTTCCATATTGCTTAAACTGTGTGCGCATTGCTTACCCCCGCACAAACAGGCTTAAACCTGCTTACTGGTGCTTACATATGCTTACTCCCACTTACTACTGCTTAATACTGCTTACACTTGCTTACTAGTGCTTACTCCTGCTTATCACTGCAGTAATTTAGACAGTAATGTCTAATGGTTCTTTGAAAGGTGGGAGATTTGGAAGCTGCATGGAGTTATCATTCATTGCACATTTTATCTTCCATTTGTATCCCTGATTCCTGTGTACATATACTCTATCGGCCACATGTGATTATCTGTGGACTTTGCAACATTATGATATTGACACCTCACATCTGCATTTAATGCAGTGCTCCAGTTCACAAATATATGTTATGTAGTAGGTTATGCAACTAAAAATATTGGTCATAATGTGATTTGTCATTGAAAATGGAATGTGCTGCAGTGGGACTCGAACTAGGAATAACTGCTCATAAGGCGAATGGTCTGCCACTACATTATTCCTATACTGCTTCATTTGCATATATCTTGCTTTTTATCCTCTTCTGCCATTTAAGCTGCATTAACCATAGCTAAGTGATGGGCAAACCTACGCACCTATGGTTAAATTTAATCTGTTTAATAAAAAAAAGTATCTTTATATTTTTTGTGTTAACTATTGCGCTTGTACATGTGGGGGGATGTTGCTGAGGGTATGCGTACACCTATGAGCGGTCTCGATCATTTTTTTAGGGCTTTCTGCTGTTCTTCATTGCAGGGGCGTGTATATTCTGAGAACTCTTCTCTCATACATGCCCCCTACACTCTTACATGCTCCGTGTAAGATGAGGAGCTCAGGCAGCGCGCCTTCATTAATATGCATGGCGTGCTGCCGTCCTGCTCCTAAATGGCCTCTTCCATGCTGGACTAAGCTAGTCCTGCATGGAAGAATGGTAAATCCAGGGGATAGTAAAGAACTACCTGCATTTTGTCAGATTATGAACCATGATGTGTTTTCTAATGGTCTCAAACGAATGCAAGAATAATGCCGTAAGGGTTATAAACACAGACCCATACAGTAAGCTGAAAATACCAATAAGTGTAACAAATTAATTAGGACAATGAAACAAATGTACATATAAGTGAAACTAAAATGATAATAATAAAAGAAAACAGAGTATTTAATTCAAGCCATATGATGAGCAAACTAACAAGAAATGTTCATACAGCTAAGCTGCCAGCTATCTTGTTCAAATGTATAAGGGTACAGAAAGTTGCCAGAACATGAGTGGCTTATGTAAACATCCTGTCATTCAATTTATGTAATTGTTTAATGAGAAAAAAAGCTTAACACCCTGTCAGTACACAGTGTGTCAGACTGTAATGTGTAAGTGTTGGGAAAAGAGTTCATGCAGATATAGCATTTCATGCAGGAACAGAAATCCTAACCCTACTAATTGCTATACACCATTAGTGCTAGACTAATTAATCAGCCATTGCTGATACTCAGAGGTAAGGTGTGTATGTATGTATGCATGTATATATATATATATGTATGTATGTATAAAAAAATATATATATATATATATATATATGTATATATGCAATGGATATAAAAAGTGTATACACCCCTGTTAAAAGGCCAGTTTTTTATGATATAAAAAAAAATGAGACCACAATAAATTATTTCAAAACTTTTGCCACCTTTAATGTGACCTATAAGCTGTACAATTTAATTGAAAAACAAACAAATCTGTTAGGCGAAAAATATAAAAAAATAAAAAAAAAACCTACAATAAGCTGGTTGCATAAGTGTGCACACCCTTAAACTAATACTTTATTGAAGCACCTTTTGATTTAATTACAGCATTCAGTCTTCTTGGGTACACACCTGCCATCAATTAAAGAAACTCTGATTAACCCCAATTATACACTGACCCTCCATTAATATTCCGGAACGTGCATGCTGATTGGCCAGTGTGCCCGTTGTAAATCCCACAATATACCAATGGAAAAAGGTCCAGTTGCCCGGACTTGTTTCCGTTGGTATAAAGTGCTCAAAACATTTTTTTTTTACAAATAAAAAAAGAAAGAAAAGAAAAAATGGAGCAACGGAGACTTTCTTTTCTCCGTTGCTTCCATTTCAAAGCATTGATGTACTGGGTATGTGTGGGATGCAAGTCCCATACACATACTCAGTACATCAAAACAAGGAAGCAGTGTACCACAACCAGCGGAAGAGCAGTAATGCACCATTATACAAAGACATTATTTAAGAAAAGTAAATATTTTTTTCTTAAATAATGTCATTGTATAATAACAATAACTGACTCTGTGATTGTAGTATATTAAAATCTACCCATGGTTGGCTTTATTTAATCACTTGGGATTTGCCCTCATGATTAAACCACACCAACCGTGTGTAAATCTTCAATATACCACATCACATCATCGGTTATTGCTTAAATAAAGTTCAGCTGTCCTAGTAGGATTTTTCTGACATTTACTCAGTTGCCTTCTACAGCAAAAGCCATGGTTCACAGAGAGCTTACAAAGCATCAAAGGGCTCTCATTGTTGAAAGGTATCAGTCATGAGAAGGATACAAAAAAGTTTCCACAGTATTGAATATACCATGGAACACAGTGAAAAAAATCATCCAAAAGTGGAGAAAATATGGGACAACAGTTATGTTGCAAAGAACTGGCTGTCCCTCCAAAACTGATGAAAAGACAAGATGAAAACTGGTCAAGGAGGCTGCCAAGTGATCTACAGCAACAATGAAGGAGCTGCAGGAATTTCTGGCAAGTATTGGTTACATACTACATGTGACAGAAATCTCCCGTATTCTCAATATGTCTGGGCTATGGGGGAGGGTTGCAAGATGGGAGCCTTTTCTTACACAGAAAAACATACAGGCTCACCTAAAATTTGCAAAACAATACATCAAGTCTCCCAAAAGCATATGGGAAAATATGTTATGGTCTGATGAGACCAAGGTTGAACTTTTTGGCCACAATTCCAAAAGATACAGTTGGCGCAAAAAGAACACTTTGATCACCAAAAGAACACCATCCCCACGGTGAAGCATGGTGTAGGCAGTATCATGCTTTGAGGCTTCTTTTCTTCAGCTGAAACTGCAGATCCAGTCAAGGTGGAGGGAATTATGAACATTTCCAAATACCAGTCACTTTTGGCCCGAAACCTTCAGGTGTATGCTAGAAAGCTGAAGATGAAGAGGAATTTCACGTACAATGACTTCAAGTATACATCCAAATCAACAAAAGAATGACTTCACCAGAAGAAAATTAAAGTTTTGGAATGGCCAACCAGATCCTAGACCTAATTCCAATAAAAATCTGTGGAATGACCTGACGAGGGCTGTGCACAAGAGATGCTCTCGCAATCTGACAGATTTGGAGTGCTTTTGCAAGGAAGAGTGGAAAAACATTGCCAAGTCAGGATGTGCAATGCTGATAGAATCCTACCCAAGAATTCTGAATGCTGTAATTAAATCAAAAGGTGCTTCAACAAAGTATTAAGGGTGCGCACACATGCAACAAGCTTATTGTATGTTTTTTAATTTTTTATGTTTTTTCCCCTAACAGATTTGTATGTTTTTCAATTGAATTGTACAGGTTATAGGTCACATTAAAGGTAGCAAAAGTTTTGAAATGATTTATTGTGGTCTCATTTTTTTATATCATAAAAACCTGGAATTTTAACAGAGGTGTGTACACTTTTTATATCCACTGTGTGTGTGTGTGTGTGTGTGTGTGTGTGTGTGTATATATATATATATATATATATATATATAGATATATATATATATATATATATATATATATATATATATATATATATATATATATATTTATATATAAGAAACACCTTCAGTTAGTACCAATGTAAGACAGTTTACAAGAATCTAATTAAACTACTGAAATATCTTTTTTCCCCTTACATCTGTATCAGTGTGTTCTGCACAATCTGTTGGAAGGCAACCAACCCCCATCTACAGGCCTTATACTGTTTTAGTAGAAACTAAATTAACACTTAGTTATTTCAGCAGTGCAAACTTTCTCTGGAAACCTTGCCTTTATATCTCTGAACATTCTACATTCTTTATTGTTTTTCAGTTGAAAATCATCTATGGGAGGGGGCATTAACTGCATTCCATTTAAGTACCTGATTGATTGAGCCCACTCCTCCTATCCTACCCCCAATCCCCCCACCTCAAATCATCTACACTTTTACTAAGCAAACCTCCACCCACCACATTACCACCACTCACAAAACTGCTTGCAATCTGTACTTTTATCCCTCTGTCATGCATCCTTGTCTCTTTCTCATGCACCCAGTAACCACTTCCTACCTTTCTTCTTCGTATCAGCTGGATTTCATCTACATTGTAACTCAACAATCCCTCCCACTTCACATAACTCACAGCCAGTCAAATCTTACCCAGCCCTCTATCACTATCCTGTTTACATTTTTCCTAACTGAACACTGGCCTAATAATCTGCATGCTATTCAAAATTCTCCAGTTTAGTCCCCTCTTCTTTATAGCACACATTACCACCTATCACATACCACTCAACACCAGCCTTATGCCCAATGCCCAGTATATTGCTCTCAATGCCAATTGCTCCCACATTTCATTCTGTACAGCCCACAACATTTACAACCTATCTCATAGTCATCTTTTCAAAAAAACAAAAAAAAAAACATATATAACAGTAACTAAGTCATGCCAAAAACTATTCTCATAGAACAAATTTAAAGCCAAGTGGCATTGTATATTCTAGCTATCCCTGCCCACTCTGCATCTATATAGTGATATTCACCTCTACCCAGGTCCATCCACTATAGTCTCTCACATAATGGCCCACACAACCATTAATAATGCAACACCTCACTCCTGCAAGTTGGTTAAAACAAGTCTAAAATTTAGAAACATTCACCTTAGTTGCATCTATAATAACGTAACAAAACTGCATGCTTTCATATCTCGCTACAACCCTGACATCCTCTCTATCACAGAAATGTAACTAAAACCTAAAATCAGAGACACTAAAATCCTTCCACCAGCCTATAGTATCCTCCAGGCAGAATCTATATCTGAAAAAAAAAGCAGGTGGCATAGCTATTGTATACCCAATAATTGCTAAACATATCCCTGTATCAGAAAAAACATCCCTCATTCAATAATGCAGAGATTCTTATTGTTTTATAAGTTCTTATAAGACCAAATGTATCACTGCCTTATGTATCCCCCAGCAATCATTTAATCACAGCAGAGGATATACTTTCCCAGGTATCTACCAATATACTCCAAGAAACCATCATCCTTTGGAACTTTAAGATAGATAGGACCCAAACAGTATCTGATACTCTGTCCACCTATATTAACCTGTATGGTTTCTTTCATCTCATAAGCACACCATGAAGATAAAAAAAACCTCCTCTAAGACCACTATTCTAGACTGGATTGTCTCAACTAAACCCAGTAATACCTATAACCATGGCACACTTTTTGACAATATAAGTAACCACCCACCCAGTTTTGCTAATTGACAATGTCAGTCACCACCTGCCCAGTTTTGCTAACAGATTTTTATGCAATTCAATAAAACATCACACATACAAAAATGTGAGTAACCTATCAAATTTTAATGTGTACAATTACATCTCCCCAGTCAGGCAATATGGTTGGAATATATTAAGAAATCTTCCTCTAGATGAAGCCACCATTGAATTCAGCAAAATCTTTACCAATATACTGAATTCAGAAGAAAAAGAGTTAATCCAGCAACATGGGCATCTAAAGACAGTAGGCGACTACTGGTGCTTACTGGTGCTTAGAGACATGGCCTGGAAAGTATGGCATGCCAACAAATAGCTTCATAGGTTCATAGGATGATACTAGGCTATTGACTCGGAGGCCCTTATGAGTCTAGCCAAGAATTCGCCCATGTTCCCTCAAAGTCAGCACCTGTTTTCCCCATCCAGTGGGGACACAGGTGGGATCCCAGGGGTATATTTTCTGTTTCCCATCCAGTCGTCCAGGTTCCTCTTAAAGAGAGCTAAAGAGGTACTCTGCTTGACATGAACAGGGTGTCTTTGGGATACAAATCTATCCTGACAACAAGTTCTGTTAATGTCACAGACCAGGTTAAGGCCTTGCGTGCAGGTTGCATGAGTGGAGTTTGTCTTAAAGATATGCAGCAACTCCATCAAGGCTGGGTCTGAAATGGTCTTGTATGCCAAACACAGGTCACTTTGAGCAGTCTGTATAAGACTGACTAGAGGGACAAGGATTTTAGCATATCTGTATAGGAAAGGTGTTTGAGACCCTGGATTTTCCTGGTCAGCAACCTCTGTGGTCTCTCCAACTGCTGCATGTGCTTGGCAAGGTACATGCCGAAGGGCACATTGTACTCGATAATGGGTCTGATAAGGGAGGAGTACAGGGATGTTATGACCTCCATGTTGCTGGATGAAATACCCTTATTTATTAGGTGGGCCATGTAGAAAGCCTTCTGTACAACGGAGGCAATGTGGTAGTCAAAAGTCAGGTTGCTATCCACCTGGGTGCCCAAGTCCCTCATGACTGATTGCAGGAAAAACTTCTACACTACAGACAGATAAGAAATAAAACCAACCACAGTATAAGGCATGACAAAAAAAACAACATTACTTTAACATTAGCGACCACACCAAAATAATGCTAAAAAATTCTGGTCATCAGTCCAAAATCTACTAAACTCCAGCCAAAGTCAACAACCCACTCTCTCCCTAGAAGATAATTTATCAACAATCACTAATACCCTTAACAAATACATTGTAAAAGTTGTAGCTTAAGTTATTAAAGACAACCCTGACATCAGACCAAACTATCTCAGCCCATAAAGCCACATGAAAGCCCACTTCTCACACAAACCTGTCCCTACTTCCACTATAAGAAAATATCTCCTAAAACTAAAAACATCAAGTTCTGCTGCAGAAAATCTTCCCCATGAACTTCTAAAAAATTGTAGCTGAAGCTCTGTGATATCCAATATTTATTCTAATAAACAGATCCATTCTCGATTCTCATGTCCCTGCCATTTGGAAGAAGACATGCATACTTCCTCTTCATAAAAGAAACCCTCTCCTGACTACTCCAACTTCAGATCAATTGCCATTCTGTCACCATTTTATAAAATATTAGAAAATTGCACTAATTTCCAATTACTGTAATACCTAACCATAAACAATCTTCTCTCTCCCAAACAGCGTGGTTTTCATTCCAATGATAGCACCACTACTGCCCGACTTCATTTTGCTGATACCATCAATAAAAACAGAAATACCAGAAACATAGCATGTTCCTTATTCCAAGAAATGTCCAAATTCATTCAACACCTTCTCTCACCATAAACTATTATTAAAACTCTCATCCTTAAGTCTATCCCTTACTCCTGCTACTGGTTTAGCAGCTACCTAACAGATAGATTCCAGGCAGTCAAATGGAAGCAAGAATACCCATCATTTCTACCCATTACTGTAGGAGTGTCACAAGGTTCCATACTTGGACCCCTCGTGTTTAACATATTTATAGATGATCTTCACACTGCTTCCAAGCAGAACACTCTTGTACAATATGCAGATGACTCCACACTCATCTACACAGCCATTAACCTACAAAAAGTTCACAAAATTACTCAAGAAGCCTTTTCTTCCTTAATATCCTGGTTAGACAACTCACAACTCCTACTCAACTTCAACAAAACAAAACTACTACTTTTCACCTCTAGGACATTCTCCCAAGAAAAACTCTTGTCAAAATCAATTCATTAAATAACACCCTGATTGAACAGGTCTGTAACCCTAAATTCTTAACAGTCATCATTGATGACAACATGAAATCTGAAATTTAATCTACGCTTCAGAACTGTTAAAAAAAAACACCAAAAGCTTGGTCTCTTATGTAGAACAAAACACAACCTAACAGACTAGAGAAACCATAGCTAAAGCATACATCCTACCTACCATACTTTATGCTTCCCTGAATCTTTACTAACCTCCAAACTTCAACACCATCAAAACTGGAGCAATGCTACAATAAAATGAATAAGTTTACTGTAAATTCTGCCTTTAGAACTCATCACAAACTTAAACAACTAAGCTGGATTCAACCCCCACATCACCTCTACTAAAGTTAGCTACTACTACTACTAGCTCATACTCTAATATTCTACCCTGATAAATATCTGGCACTACAAGGCATGCTTCAACACTATCATCGAACCAAAGCCCCTCACTCTAAAGACAATTTCCTTCTCTCCATCACTAAAGCCCAAAATGCATTGGGATCCTCCTTATTCTCAAACTCTCTCCTTGACTCTGTTACCAGTTATCACTCTGTCGCCACCAATCTCAACATCCACCAATGCCTGTCTTAACACTCTTTTACAACTCATTTCATTTATATCTCAAAATTAAATCAACTTTTTGCTATCCAGCCTTTGAAAATAACTTAGTACTCTGTACTGTGATCTCTATCCTACTGCATAATTATTTATCAGCTATACCTGTATATACTATAATTAGTATAAGAAGCCTTACTACTGTATGTATAGTTACTATCTTATCCATTTTGACATTGTAAAATTTGCTTTAATTGTATTCTGCCTGACATTATTGATATTATATAACTTAAAAAAATGTTTGATTGTACTTCATGTAATGGATCTTTTCTCCCTGGGCCTCCATTAAAAAAGGGCCTTTGTTCCCAGCCAGTTTTAAAACTATGGTGTAGCAAAGTGATGTGTGTGTGTGTGTGTGTGTGTGTGTGTGTGTGTGTGTGTGTGTGTGTGTGTGTGTACGTGTGTGTGTGTGTGTGTGTGTGTGTAAATATATATATATATATATATATATATATATATATATATATATATATATATATAAATATAGATATATAGATATATATATATATGGGAACACTACATAATCTCGAAAGTTTGAAATACCGAATTTCAAACTTTCGAGACCATATAGCCGAAACCCGAAACTACTTAAATACCAGAAGAGCGAATTTCAAAATCCCGACTATTGGGAGTTTGAAATTCACACTTCTGGTGTTGCTGTATGGTGGAAGGGCAGGTAAGTATTTCTGTTTAACTGTGCTGGTTAGAGGTTTAGTGTGCAAGTGTGAGTTGTGAGTTTGATATGTGTGTGTGCGAGGGGGATGTAGGCATGTGGTGGTATATTCATGTGTTTGTCTGGGTAGTACAACCTTGAAGTTAGAATATTTAAGTTGGAGTGTGTGGTGGGTGCAGCCCCCCCACATGAGGGGTGCAGGGGGGGCTTGCCGCCCTGCTTTTCTGTAGGTTAGGTTTGTGTTTTGGGGGAAGGTGGGTGTATGTGTCTGTGTGTGGTGTATGGTGTGTGCAGTTTTCGGTAGTTTGAATTTCGCGGTTTTGGTTTTTCAGTATTGTAGTGTTTCGTCTGTTTGGTCTCGGGATTTTGGTAGTCGGTAGACTGTGTGTTCGGTATTTAGTAGTGGTTCCATATATATATATATATATATATATATATATATATATATATATATATATATATATATATATATATATATATATATATATATATATACAACCGTTTTTTCAAAATGCAGAAGAACTAGAAAAATATAAAGCATAAACTTCTTACTGAAAAAATAAAAACAATAACCCTCAAAGTAGATCAAGCTTTCATCCTTTATTGTGTAAAAACTTCTTCTTCTGAGTTCCTACACAATAAAGGACAAAAGCTCGATATATTTTGAGTGTTTTTGTTTTTATTTTTTCAGTAAGAAGTTTATGCTTGATATATATATATATATATATATATATATATATATATATATATATATATATATATATATATATATATTTTGCAATTTTAAACATTTAATCTCATATCTCATTCATAATATAGACTACATTTATCAATATTTTTATAACTGATGTTTTACAATTATGCTGACTCATATACACTTATCTTGGTTATCTGATCTTTCCCAGTCTGATCTATGCTTTATAAGCTGATTGATTTCATGACTAGCTTATTAAGACTTTATTTGCCATTTTAAACATTTAGACACATTTGCAAAAGATTTTTTGTTATTTTATGGTATTAGAAAGCTTAAAGGCACGGGCAGCCATGGTGGTGCTGTGGTTAGCATTGCCACCTCACAGCAAGAGGTTCTCTGGTTCAGTTCGCGGCTGGGGTGTCTTCTGTGTGGAGTCTGCATGTCCTCCCTGTGGTCACATGGGTTTCCTCCATGTGCTCCGGTTTCCTCCCACATCCTAAAGACATGCTATAGGTGGATTGGACACTCTAAATTGGCCCTAGGCATGAGTGCATGTGTGTGTGTGCCTTCTGTGGAAGGTTGGGCACCAGGCGGGCAACTTGACACTGTACAACTCCACTGCCAATCATGAGCAGACAGGTGATCTGCTGTGGCAACCCCTAACCAGGAAAAGCTGAAAAAAAAACTTAAAGGCAGTGGAAGTGTTGTTATGTTTGTAAAATTTTGATTTATTTATTTAACATTTATTTACGAGGAAAGTCTGACTTGGAACAAGACAATTTTCAGCAGAGGCCTAGGGAGAAGACCTCCAGATGAATATCTTTGCAACGTGGGAGGAATCCCACATGAATGCATGGAGGACATACAGACTCTGCACAAGGCACCCCATCCGAGAATCAGACCAGAGAACCTCCTGCTGTGAGGTGACAATGCAAACATCTGCACCACTGTGATTTATATCTTGCTAATTTAATGTAGTTGTATAATTTAGAGTTTGGTTCACTTCTGAATGGTTTATTACTGTGTTTGCTTTATAAAAACAAGTGATGGTGTAGTTTTAGATATATTCCAATGAAGTCTCCAGTTTGAGGGACAAAAGTGCTAATCTTAAAAAAATAACTTTAGTACATAGTGTACAAATTTTAACGTGGATTTGAAAGTGTTTAATCTAATACATGGCTCTGTGTAGTGTTACTCTGTTTTTTTCTTGGTTATTCTTTTGGATTATTTTTCTGTACTGACTTTTACAGTAGAACACTAATATCCCCATCCAAGTATGAAACACCACACTTTATATGGTACTGCCAACAAAGCACTGAGAAGTAGCTAACCTGTGGAATGTATATTGCAGTTTGCCCTACTCAGGGAATACAAATAATTGTCTTGATGTTTACTAGTAAATGGTACACCTGTTTCTTAATTACTGAATCTGTCTGACAGAAGACTGAGAAGTAGTTAGAAGAAAATCAAACTGCTGTTTATCTCACTGAGGAAATGCAGATTTCATTTTTTTTTTGCCTGAATTACCTTATTATTACTGTTATTTATGATTAATTAACGAGCACTCTTAAAAGACAACAATGCTTCACTTAGCCCAGCCCCATGGACTTAGCCTCATGGTTGGAGGTTGAGTCACTGACGAGCTGACCAGCTGATGCCAGTCTGTCCATTCCACAGGGAAGGGAGGGTTGAAGGGAGGCAGCCAAGCCTGCTACATTAAAAACACCTACTGGCATTCATTTGTGAAGGAGACCTAGCAAGCGTGAACACTTTCAGTACAGAGAGGACTGCTGAGATGGGGAGCTAGGTCACATGCCTCTCTTCAACAAGGCAATAACTACAGAGGCTACAAGCAGCCACCAAGGGTTGGCTAGGGCAGGGAAGAATAACTATGGCACCAACATGAGGACTGCTCCTTAATACCTGACTCTTGACCAAGGGAAGAAATGGGATGACTATAATTCCTTGGCAGAAAAGAATGTAGTGTAAAGCTCACAACAGTCCATGGATGCCAGGCTCTCATTTCTGGACTGAATGTATGAGCTAGTGGGGTGCAGAAAGAGGAACGATCGGACAAGCCATATGGATGTGTAAATATTACTCTAAGAATTTTACTTACAGACAGTGATGATACAGATAGTAAGTCATAATCCATACTATCTCAAAATAATGAAGCATATGATGCAGAACATATACTAAGAGCACTCATGGAAATTCTTAAATCAGTTGCTGCATCTCAGGCTAGAAGATGTACTGCAGACTCTGTGGTTTTTAAATGCAGACCTGTGCCAATACCATTGAGTGCAGGTCAGGTCATCAAAAGCACACGTACAGTGATTGCACCTCTGTAGCCAATACAAAGAAGAGTGACACGTAAAAGAGCACGTGGGCTGTCCTCATGTTCCAGCAGACTGACTAGAAGAGGAAGTTAATTCAGCCCCTCAGACTGTGCTGGAAGTATGTATAATAGAGGATGGAGATTATGAAGTAGGGACAGCTCAACAGCTTTGCTATTTTCCTTGCACAGGGATGTCTCTTCAAATATCAACTCTGAACTCACACAGTACATCGGCTAGTGTGCAGTTGACAAACAAACAGAGCCCTTCAAAATCATTGGAAACCCTGGCATTAACAATAGTTTGTCAAATTCTCCATCATCATGGGAAGATTTTGGACAATATATATTTATTCTATTTATCTTTTGTTATACAGGTTTATCTCACCGGTGGTGATATTTATACTACTTGTGGAAATTTGGCCAGGGCATCAGCCAACTTCCCCTTTTATTTTCAGTAGGTGCCGTGGCATCTATTACATTCACATGAGCTACCACCATCTCAAGCATTCAAGACCTGAGGATAACGTCTCATTCAAATGACAGCACACTGGCATCAATTAATAAATAAAAGGTAAATAACGAGAACAGAATTATATTAAATAAACAATACTGAGGCACACCAAAATGCATAGTGCAGCAAAGTTTGTGACATAGGTAACTTCTAAAACACATTTACAGTAATGTATATATATATGTCAAATACATATGGAACCAAACATCACACAGCAGAAGTTATCTAGACCACCTCCCAGAATCATTGCACTGTTGGTGTCTCTGTCGAGAGTTATTAGGACTGTCTCTGTGCACTGACTGTGTTGCATGAATGGCTCCTATTGGAGTAATGGTAGCACCTATCCCTTGTGCCCTGTTACATGCAAGCAAGATCATATTAGTTAACCTCCTAGGCACCTGCAGCAGTGTGTTGTTATGCCTAAGAATAGTATTTACCTGCTGCACTATTTTCTGACATACCTGGCATATCTGCATTCAGGTTGTTTGCTACAGTTAAAAAAGAGAAAAGAGCTTTTCTTCTGTCAAGTCTAAGGACTTAATTGTTTATTTATCCTAACTTAAACTTGAGAGTGGGGTGCCATTTCACAAATGTAACAACTTGTTTGGTTGGTTGTTTTTTTTTTTTTTTCACTCTTCAACTTAAAGTTGAGCAAGGCACCAGATTAGGAGACAACACTGTGGACACAAAGATACCTAGCTACACCTTTGTCTCCAGTACTCAAAAACACAGATTAATACATGTATACAGAACTGTCAGTGATGATGGACAGCAGCCAGTGCTTCTGTACTCCACCACCCTTCTGGTTTCTGGAGTTCAATTACATAACTGTTGTGACACTGTGCTAGACTAAGTTACATGTAGGTATGTGGTCTACATACACTAGCCCTCCATGCAGTGCTTACAGCAAAGTCTTTGCCCATAGAAATGCAAGCTCAGCATTCATTACCATGTAGGAATGCATCATAACCTCCCTGTGCTTATGCTGGAACTCCATCTCTTACATTTATGACAGTCATCACTCCTATTTGCCTTTGTCTGTGCAGTTGTACTTCCCCTAAAAACACAACCTCTTATGCTTGGACTGAGGGGAATGGATTTCCATTCTACTGATGAAAGCAGCAAATGCACCCTCTCTGCTCCCTTGGCCTTTCTACTTGGATAGACACCCCTTCCCACATACATTATAATATTTCCTGCCTCTTCACTGTGCTGCAACTGTATGTGTCATGCTCACAACTGTTTGAGCAAACACAGATGGGGCACAGGGAACAGACAATTGTCTTTGCCATACTCATCACAATAACACCTGCCATATCCCTGTCAGGATAATTGCAGTGTTAGTACACAGCAGCCATACCCTTTAGTTGTCCCCACAGAATGGCAATCAGGACTCCTATGTACTGTAGCTTTCCCATATAATTCATTATACTGCAGCATTCCTTGTTTTCAGTAATATATCCATTCCTGTACTGTGGTCTCTTGCAATATTGGGATTGCAGTTTTCATTGTATTGTGTAGGGACTTGTAACTTTGTGACCATGCCATGGGACACTAAAGTGCAATGCTTTTGATTTATAGCAGTAATGCAGACCTTTTTCATGCTATGGTGCTCATCAGTTCCATACATGTGCACTGAGATCAGTTAAGGTTTGCAAAGGTTTGTAACTGGGCTGTTGCAAATTTACTGCATAGTAATGACAATAGATATCATGCTACCCATCTGCCAGTTATAGGCATGTTCAGGCACTCAGGTTATGTAGGGTGTACTTGGCTCTGGGACATGACAGTGCAGCTGCCACCCTTGGTGATACTACTGCCCATGTGTATCATGCTGCCATAGATGTTCATGGTGCTACTGTGTTGCCTGTTGATGCACTTAGCATGATTTTTTATTTTTCACTATCATTCCTTAGCAATAATCTTCACTTCTGTACTTGACCTTGAAGATGGACATCTGCTATGCAGTATTTGAGATTGGCAAGGCTCCTGCATGGTGCAATAAGGTGACAACAAATCTTTATCAACCTGTTATACAAGTACAATAGGGTTCATCTCTTGATGGACTCATGTGAGGATCCTCTGCATATAAATGATACTGGAAACTCACTTGCCAGGTTAGTGATGAATGACATGCATAAATAAATGCATACATAAACATATTTCAAGCACAGGCAATAATGCCCTTCTAGCCTCCCAGTATACCAAAATATCTGTTCCCATAATAAGTGTCCAGGCTGTTCTTAAAATGTATACATTAGTGCTTGCTTTAATGTAATTTGGTAGTCCGTTCCATGCTTCAGCTGCTGTCTCAGAGAACCAATTAGTACACTTCTCATTCCTGTAGAATCTTCTATATATTTTTTCTGATGATGCTCTACTACTTTTTGATAACCCCAAACATTCCCAGAAGTAGTTTTCTCTAAATGCCCTATATATCAGAATAAGGACTCCTCTTAGATATCTGTATGAGAAATTGTATAAGTTCTGTTATTTTTCAATAATAAATCTTTATTGTTTTATCAATTGTTCATACAATAATAAACAAAAAAGAAAAACAAATAATACCCAAATAAAGCTACTAACATCTATACTACAAACTATGTACACTATTTACATGAATGCTTCCATCAGTTAAACAAAATCGATAAAGAAAAGAAAGGAACATCTAATAACGAGAATCAAAAAATTATAATATCATTAGAATGGATTGTTATTACCAACTTTCAAATTAAGTATGCATGTCCTGTGATTGAACTGTATTCGGTACATTAAGCTAATATAATGTTGAAAATGTGTTCCCATACTTTCGGACTATTAATATTTATTTTATTATCCTTAATTAAAAGTTTGTGTGCTAGAATATGTTTCATCGCTAAACTTTTAAAGTTTCCCCATGAAGTTTGAGATGGAGTCAACCAATTTGTAGCTATATAAAGTTTCATTAATAAGAAAATATTTATAAGTATAATCATTTGGGTTCTATCCAAGTTATTAGGAGGGATATGTAAAATCATGAATTCCCAAGAAAGTGTAGAATGTTGATAACCCATCTTTTGTAGTTGAATTTTTAAGGAATTCCAAAGTTTATATATACATTTACAGCTCCAGAACATGTGCAAGAGGTCCGCCGTTTGATCTTTACTGTATGGACATTTGGGCGAGTTTTTTGAGTTAAATTTATGCAAGCTAAAACGTGTATAGTAGGCATTATTAAATATCATCAATTGGATAAATATTAATTTTTGGAGAGAAATTGATTTTATTGTTAAGTTAATTGCTTTTAATATTTTATTTTCTTCTATCAATGGTATTTTTTCTTTCCAATATTTTGACAAGAGTATTTGATTTTGGTATTTCAACTCTTTTATCAGTTCACTTGTAGAAGTTATAAATTTGGTATCTTGTCTAAGAGTTAACCATAAATTTGAACAATTAGTTAAAGTTTCCTCATCGATTCTGAAGTCTTTGAAGTAATTTATAGAAAAATCTTTAATTGTCTCAATATTATTAAGTAAGATTTAGGGAGATTCATCCCCTGTAACATATCATAAATTGAATGATTAAGATATGGATACATCTCAGGTAAAGTTAAATTAACTATATGTGGATATTTTTTAAGATCTATTAATTGATTATTGATTTTCAAATGCGGGTTCTTATGAAAGGGTTGAAAAATCATCATATGTTGCAAGAGATTTAATGATCGGAAAATATTTTGTATTAGAATTATATATACTCTGATATGCTCCATTAAAGGAAATAATTTAAGGGTATCTTTGCTTAAGAAAGGTAAAGCTTGTGGATTAATATTCAAACTTACAACGTGTTTGTGATTCATAACTACCCATTTAGGTGACCATTTATTACTAGATATCTCATAGTAAGCTATTCTTAAAATTCTATTAGAATTTATTATTAAGTAGTATATTTCAAAATTAGGTAGGTCTAGGCCTCCTTTATTTTTCGGAGTCATCAGTTTATCATATGATATTCTAGTTTTCTTAGGTTCTCATATAAATTTAGCCGATTCCGTGTGAATTTGTTTGAAAAATTTCCAAGGGATCAAGACTTGAGTGGCTCTAAAGATGTACAAAATTCTGGGTAGCACATTCATTTTAATAACTGAAACCTTTGCCATTGTTGGTAATTTCAGATTACTCCATCTTCTTAAGTCAAACAATATATCATCCCAAAGAAACTTAACATTATTCACATAGAAGTCTCTGTTATCTGTAGAAAAAGACAACACCCGGATACTTTATTTTGTCCTCCGATTTAACTTGTCCTACCAGTGGTAAAAGAGAAAAGGGTTTTGGTGTTTTTAAAGGAAATAAGTTGTTTTTAATAAGGTTTATCTTGTAGTTGGATACCTCTGCAAAGTCCTATACTGCGTTTAATATTTTTTTAGTATCTGAAACTGGAGTCGTACAATAGATGTTGAGATCATCAGCAAAAGCAGCCATGTATATTTTTAGTGCCATAAACTATTGGGGCATTGTGGTATATATTTTGTTTAATATGTAAAAATAGTGGCTCTAAATATAGATTAAATAATATAGGAGATAAAGGACAACCCTGACAAGTTCAGTTTTTAATTTGTATTTTTTTAGAAAGATTTTTATTGATATATAAAGTTGTATATGGGTTATTATATAATATTTGTAATGTTAAAATAAATTCTTGAGGTATATTAAAGTATGGTAAAACATCAAACAAAAATTTCAAATTAACTTTATCAAATGCTTTTTGTGCATCAATAATGAGAGCATAAACATTAATCTTTTTTTGACAGGCATAAGAGATTAATGTATGGCGTGATAAAGTATTGTCAGTAGTTTGGCATTTATAAATCCGGCCTGTTCATTAGATATTATTAAATCTATTACCTTCTTCAATCTATTAGCTAAAATAGATGTCAACATTTTCATGTCAATATTTAAAAGAGAGATAGGTCTATAATTATCCAGGTTTTGAAGATCTGTATTTTCTTTAGGTATAAGAATTGTTCTGGATGCATTAAAGTGAGGGTCATTAATTCTATTGTTAATTATATAATTAAATATATGTGGAAGTATTTTGCCAAAGAGATCACAGAAAGTTCTATAAAACTCTGCGGTCAAACCATCCGGTCCTGGTGCTTTATGAGATTTCAACTTTTAATTGTATCTTTTATTTCCCCAGAGGAAATTGGCTTAATTAAATCTATTTGGGAGTTATCATCAATTTTCAGAAAAATAATTTTTTGCAAAAAATCACTATTAGTCCTATTCATGGGAGATTCCTGTCAATCACTATAGATTTGAGAATAAATAATTTCAAAAATACTCATAATATCTTCAGATTTTGTATACCTATTATTTTTGAACTGTATTTCAGTGATTTGAAAAGGTATTTTCGATTGATTAATGATTCGGGCTAATGCCCTTGAAGGCGTTTGAATATGGTTAGCATATTTTGCCAACAATTTATGTTCGTGGAATGACAACCTACTATTTTGGATCAAAAAGAGCTCCTTTTGACATTTTAATAGTTCTTTTTCTGTTTGTTGGTTATATTTCCTACTTAAGTCCTGATCTAATAACTTGATTTTAGTTTCCAGTCTTTTTAGATCTCTAGTTTGTATTCTTTTATAATAGGTAGCTTTTTGCAGAAAGATCCCTCTTATTTGTGCTTTGGTTGTCACCCATTCAATATCGGGTAAATGTTGTTGTTTGGATAAATTAACTAATAAAATATCAAGAACAGCCCGAGTTTCCTGAATTATATCTTCTTTGTTTAATAAATTTGGATTTAGGGTCCAATTGTAGCCTCTGTGTGGTAAGCTATTTTTAGGGTCTTTATTAAAGTTTAAAGTAATTTTAGAATGATCTGATAAGTAACGAGCTTGTACAGAGACACTGGGATCTCGAATAATTAAACTTTCTGAGATCAAGAAAAAATCTATTCTAGACCACATTTTGTGACAAGTTGAATAGAATGTAAAGTTATTTGTATTAGACTGATTGCTTGCGTATTTAAAAGGGTCATACAATTTAAAGTCAGCTTTAAGTTCACTTAAAGCTATTACTGCTTGAGTATTGAATGACCGAATGTGTACTTGATTTATCCAATTTAGGATCTTGATATGCATTCCAGTCCCCTCCTATAATTATGTAGTAATTATTATATTGATTTAAAATGGAATAAAGTGATACTATAAAAAAGTGTTGATTGTTACATGGTGCATATATATTAAGAAGTAAAATAGGTTTATCATAAAGATTGGATGAAAGAATCACGTAGCACCACCTTCCCTATTTATCTATTTTAGAGTCTAGAATTTTTTCTTGGTATTGGTTTTTTATAACTATTGCAACCCCCACACTATTAGTTTTACCTTCCGAGGCTATAACCTCTCTGATCCATTTTTTTTCCTTAATAGCTGCCCACTGATCATTAGTCAAATGAGTTTCTTGAAGTAAAATAAAACATGCCCTAGCTTGCAAAAATAAATGAAGAAACAGTTTCCTCTTTTTCAAGTTCTGGAGCCCTTTCGTATTCCATAAATCTATTTCCCACATAGTACGATCTTTAATTTATTCAAATGTAGTTTACGTTGGACAAAACATAATAGATTCAAATATATTTTCAAAAGATATATTTTCTGGAAGCATTCTTGAAATCCCGTCCCACACCAGTGTCTACCCACTAAACCCCTGGACCAGGACATACATAGATTTTCCACATTGTTAAACATTGTAAGGATTAATAACATTGCTAAATAAATGTTCTTTAGATTAAAATATATAACAACTATATAATGCAAAAAAAAACTATGTCTACTACAACTAAATCTGCAAAGCCTAACCTATACATTCCCTATTAAACACTGCTGAACCTCTACATCTCTTGTTTTATCAATTTAGGAAATTATGTCAAGAAAAAAGGTGTTAACAACATATATTATTCTTGTCATTCCTCTCCATTCAATTCAAATATCTATCGAATGTTAATAATTTGTTGTGTCTCACTAAGAACATTCTGGAAGTATTAAAACTGATACTTTTATGTAATATATAAGACACATATCTTAAGAATAAATAAAAGACAGTCTTTAAACCTCATGAAATCAAATATGAGACACTAAGCCATATTATAAATTAAAGTAATTAACATGTAGACAACCTGTACTGTATAGTAACACTTAAGAGAAAAACAAAGAAAAAATGAATAAATAACCACGTTGGTGTCATACTAAGATCCTACATTGATTATCTATTCCAGATTTAATCTGAGACCACTAATATCTATAAACAAATTAGGAGCTGAAACTTCCCTTTATCACCTAACGTAATTATATAAGTGGACGACAACTAAATAATATAGCAACCATAATTATCAGTAAACCCAGTATAGTAGTTAATTGTATTTAAACCATTTCTACAGCAAAGTGCAATAAACCAGCCCATATGCCCAAACCGTCATTCTATCTTGTATGTATTAATAACCTAATTAATATTAGCCTGATAACTTATCAAAACTCTTACAATAATAGTTATCCAACAGGGCAACACCTCACAGATGCTTCTGCGAACATTAAGGCGTATGCCAGCAGCTGATAGGTCTTCATACAACTAATCAACATATACTACAAAAACACCTATTATTAAGTTGTTCTATTGGCCTTTAATGATGTAAAACCCATTATACCTAGAACACCCTTGTTCAACTTATATTATTCAATAAATGTTACTAAAACCTCTGACAATCAGTTATCCAACAATTGAAAACATTTTTTATTCAGGTATCATTATTTAGTCAAAGCCCACCACTGCTAGAGCATCTCACCTTTTAATTATTTGCTGCATTGTTACACAGCAGCAGTGTTGAACTATAATACATTGTTATTTTAAAACTTCAGCATGCAGTGAAATATTTTTAGTAATGAAGATGCCCCAATTTGTATAATCCCCATTTACTAATGTGTTCTATATTCTAAAAGAAAGTTATACAACTTACTTAATGGTACACTCACAAAATCCCAACATTGTTTACTTTTTCTTTTGCACCAATTTATTACATCAGGAAAATGGAAGTAACAACTACTAAATAGATAGACTAATTTGTAAAAATATATATGTATTAGGGGTGAGGTTTCCTAATATATATTCTGCTAGAAACAACACTGTTAGACAACTACACCATTATCTAAAAGAATTGCATACCTGAATAATTAAATGTATTATATAAGACAATTAAATGTGTTCTATGTGCTTATAATATAACCAGTTGTAATATGACAGTCTATTTACACTTTTCTTCTTTAAACACATTTTTTTCAGTTTCCCAAGCCTGGAAACCTGGCTTCGAGTTTGCAAAGAGGGACCCTTTAAACGAGCGGACTTCCAGATGCGCCACTTCAAAACCGGCCCCAAAACAGCAACAGAAGCATTTCCTGTATCTTTGTGAGGAGACAGAGTTTGTGGGAACTATAAAATCTCGGAGATGCCTCGCTAACGATCCGTCGTTGGAAAACAAGTTTTTATCAGATAAGAAAGAGGCCTGTAGAACTAAAACTTGAAACAAAGGATTCAGGACCCTCGGGTTAAAGCAAAAATTGGATCTGACCTCTGTTACTGTAGCAGTCTCAACAGAAGCCCATGCTAACTCTCTGAAGCAGGCAAGGACTTAAATATCTTCAAAAAGGTAGATTTTGCTTCTTTTTTGTGGAAACTGAATATTTAGATCCATCAACAGTGAATATTAGTGTATTGGGATACTCCATTTGGAATTTAATCTGTTTATCAATAAGAAACTTACAGTAAGCAGATAAAGCTTGCCTAGCTTGTCTTATTTGGAGAGGTAAATCATGAGCCAAAGAAACTTTATTGTTGTTCCACATAATGTAACCTCCATTCTTTTTAACAGTCAATATTATTTTATTAACATCTTGGTAATTGAGAATTTTGACATACACTGGTCTTGATATATTTGATGCCTGCATTTCTCTCAAAGCTCTATGAGCTCTCTCTATTATTATTTGTTTAGCTGTGTCAGAGTCATTAAACAATATTGTAAATATTTGTGTAATGGATGGAATTAAATCATTGTATTGAATATTCTCGGGTATCCCTCTGATAATTAAATTATTTCTCCTGGATCTCGCCTCAAGATCCAGGATTTTTGCTTGCATAGAATGTATATCCAGATCATGAGTATCAGATTTTTTAGCCAGCAATGTTATTTTATCTTCATTTTCAGATATTCTAGCTTCAGTTTTGTCCATTCTTTCTAGAATTTGACTACATGAAATGCCAAAAGACTCTACCTGCTTAGATAGCTCTTCCAAAGCCTCTTGAATGGTAACAGAGCAGATTTGATATCCTCCATGTTCGCTAGCTGGTCTGTTTTATTTTTATTCCCTGCTTTTGGAAGTTCCTGTTGTTTAGTAGTTTTCTGCCTTTTTGAAGTTAAATCTTTTTCTGGTGATTGCAGTTCTGACAATTTAGTTTTTGTTGTTGTTGTATCCATACTTTTATCTTGTTTTGACATTATAAATCAATATTGCCCTTTACTGTAGCTTGATAGTAAATAGGCCAAGTTTGTTGTTCAGACAGATCTTTTGTTTGACACTCTCTTCAGAGTCAGTCAATCGGGTCTAATCCTGTTAAATTCTTTGATTTCCCCAGATTCATTCACCTCTCATCAGATACTTGAATGGAGTAGATTTAACTTTTCAAAAGATTGTTGCTAAATAGCTCATAGTATAACTTCAGGGTTAGATTTTCCTCAGGATATATGAAGAGCTGTAGATTTGCAGTGTTCACAGAATGGCAGCCATCTTTGAATCCCATAAGTTCTGTTATTTTAATCTTTCATAATAACTTATTTTCACATCCAAGGTATATTTCCACTGTACTCCTTCCAATTTACTCATGCTTTTTTTTTCATTTAAGGTTTCCGTATTGTTATTCCATAATCAAGTTTGGGCCTAAAGTAACTTGTAAACATTGACTTCATCAGTTTTAATTTCCTAGGTTCTATAACTACCATTGACCAACTGGTTGATTTGATTACATAAAGCTGGTCTACTCATACACCCCGGTCCTTAAATGAATCTACAGTTTCATTCGCTGTGTGCTGTATTAAATATTCACCTTTCAGTTTATGCCTCCCAAATCTTATATGCTTAGTTTTTGATGTACTTATCAGCATATCGTTCTCCTGTGCCCAAATGGTCAATTTATTCAAGTTATTTTTTAGATATGCCCTGTCTCTAACACAAGTAATCAGTTTACTCATTTGCAACTCATCTGCATACAGACTATAGAATGCCTCATTTGAAAAAGTTAGATCTGAAAGATGTAATCTAAACGAGTATGTGCCTAGGATAGAGCCTTGTTAGATGCCCTGACTGTAACCTTGAATATCTCCTGTTCAATTGCTGTATGATATTTGCAATGTCCTGTTTGTAAAAATTGCAGGTCTCCATGGATATCACAAAATACCAGAGCAAGCAAAAAATAAATAAAATAAAAAGAACCACAAAAAGCATAGATGCAAAGGCTTTAATAAATCCTTAGCACCTAGGCCCATAAGCCTTCCAAGAGTAAGAAACACACACTCACCAACAACCTTAAATACAATAAATTCACTAAAGTTAATTAACCAAGTAAACAATTATTCAATAAAAATTATTAACAAATCACATACCTCCAATTACATTCTTTGTTGAGCCCATAGGGCTCTAAAGTACCATATTTCAAAATAAAAATAGTTTATTTTCTTAAAAGTTTATATTTTAAACTTACACACTCACCTAAACCCACTTCAGTATGTTCTAAAATACAACCATGCAATTCAGCTGGATTAGAATTATGACATGGCAGAAAATGTTCCTCAGGTGGACTGTCTAACTTTTTATTTTTAATATCCTTAATATGTTCTTGCACATGCACCTTAAAACTTCCCAATGTCTCCCCTATATAAAACAAGTTGCAACTACATCTTAATGCATATACAATACCCTCAGTGTGACATGTAAATTTACTATTCGGTATGAATCTACAATTATTTATAAATCAAAATGACCTAGCCACATATTTGCAAACAGAACATTTAGAACATGGTCTAGTACCCGCCTCTGATTTGATAACATAATTCCCAATAGTTACATCTGGTGGGGGAAAAACATATCTGCCAAATTCCTGGCTCTTTTGTAAGAAATGTCAATCTGGTTAGGTAAAATATGTTGAAGCCCCTTATCTTTAAATAACATAGGCCAACATTTGCAAACTTTTTTTTACCAAATCTTGAGTCATTACATTATAAGTAGTGACAAAGAATAGTTTTATTATTTCACTTTCATCTAATATACCTAAATTATTATTATATCTTTTATTACCCTTATGACCAACATACTGCCTACCATATCTCATTTGTAAAACTCTAAATTTAGCCTCCACAACATTGTCCATATTATAACCTCTCTTAATAAACATATTTTGTGTTTCCACCACTTATCTGTTAAAAACAGAGTCTGTACTACATAATTTATTAACCCCCAAGAATTCATTGTAAGGTATACTGACATCAAATGTTGTGGATGGCAACTACTGCCATACAAAAATAAATTTCTTTGGTCAAACTTCCTATGTATTATTGTATCCAAACCATAAAGATGAATATCTAAAAAGTTCACCTCTGTCCCTAACTGGACAACATCAAATTGTAGGCCCATGTTATTAAATTGCATTTCATTCAGAAATATTTGTGCATCAATTTCACTACCCCTACACAAAAAAAATCAAATCATCTATGTATCTACAATAAAATACAACTTTAGTTAGAAAAAGGTAGTGGGGTAAATGAAATCTTCCTCAAACCTAGCCATAACCTGATTGGCATACATGTAGGCAAAAGCAGACCCCATGGCAGTACCTTGAAGTTGGTGAAAAACCTCCCCATTGAAGGTAAAAACCTTATTCCTAAGACAGAACAATTCAAGATCCATGAAAAAATGAGACTGTGGAGTATCTCCCAGACATTGTAACAATGCTCGCATACCTACATTATGTTTAATAATAGTATAAAGACTTTACATCTAAGCTAAGCCAATACATATCCTCATACCTCATGTCAAGTTAACATTTTTATTTTATCAAGAAAATTCTGACTATCTTTGATATATGAAGGAATTTTGATAGCATATTCTTTCAAATGTTCATGTAACAAAATGCAAATGTTTTTCAGAGAATACCTTTCTGCAGAAACAATAGGTCTTCCACACAAATAATCTGTGTTTTTGTATGTCTTAGGAAGACAATAAAACACAGCTATTTTATTCTGATCCACAATGAACTTTTTATCCACATCCTCAAAGGTAAAATATCCCAATCTAAAACCTCTCTTTAACAAACATTCATATTCCTTAATAGACTTATAGTATTTTGAGATATCACATGTCTCATACACTTCTATATCATTTAGATGTGCATGACACATCTCCAGGTATTGTACATAATGTAAAATCACTATTTGGTCACCTTTGTCTGATGGCTTAACCACCAGATTTTTATCCTGACAAAATTCCCAAAAGGTCAACCATTGTTCTCTACTCATATTATAACTAATCTTACTTTTATTATTAATACAATTCCAATAAAGATTTTCCATTTCAAAGTTCAAGGTGGAAACATACCCCTGCATCTGAGCATTAGTAAAAGGAGGAATAAAATCACTTTCAATAAGCATTTGCCCTCCCTTCACAATCATTCTGATCAGAATAAGAAGAATAAAATGAATCATCAGAATTCTCACATTCATCCATCACATTACACATACCATTATTACAAAAAAATTATTTTTATGAAAAAATCTACCAAATGCAACTTTCTGCTAAGAGAAAATAATTGACTTCTTAAAACGTGTAACCGAGGCGATGCCATTGGTATGAATTTAAGTCCCAAATTTAATTCTGATAAAACTATGTCAATTTAGTCAAGTCAATGCCAAATGGTCAATTTAGTCAAGTTATTTTGCAGATATGCCCTGTCTTAAATACAAGTAATCAGTTTACCCATTTTCAACTCATCTGCATACAGACTATAGAACATCCCAGTTGAAAAAGTTACATCTGAAAGATGTAAACTAAACAAGTATGGGCCTAGGATAGAGCCTTGTTAGATGCCCAGACTGTAACCTTGAATATCTTTTATCCAATTGCTGTATGATATTTGCGATGTCCTGTTTGTAAAAAAAATTGCAGTTCTCCATGGATATCACCACTGTGGTGAGCAGTTCTAGTGAAACTATAGTGAGCTGAAGAGACAGTGCCCTAATCGTCTCCACCAATGGGATGAAGACATCAGAGCAGTGTCACTCAGAATATTACATGAAATATGATCAAATGTTGTGCTATATTACAGAAGGTTTTACTGTATAGCTATAGAATGTTTACGATGTCCATGGTTATACTGTAAATAATAATGTTTCTTTTTCTTTAGCTTTTTTTCCTTTTTTTCATGTGTGTGTGTGTGTGTGTGTGTGTGTGTGTGTGTGTGTGTGTGTATGTGTGTGTGTGTGTGTGTGTGTGTGTGTGTGTGTGTGTGTGTGTGTGTGTATTTTGCAGCATAGGAGGATACTGCAGAAAAATAACTTGGCTGTCAAAGAACGCAGAGCACATCTTCCAGATATTGCAGTAAGTGTACTTTATTGCTGCAAGACGTTCATATCTTTGATTCACCTGCTTATCAAAGTGCTGCCTTGTTTTGCATATCTGCCTGAAATCTATACACTTTATTCTTATATTCACTGAACAACCGCATTTGATGTGCTGGCTTTAACTTGTGCCTGGAATATGATAACAAAATGTATGCAGATCTACTTAGTTTGCAGTACAGGGACAAAATTCAAACTGCAGGCCCAAACATTTTGTAACAGATTCTAATGGATTTTATGACACTCAGCAATTAGCTGGAGGTCTACTTGTGATTACAGTTGTAAGACAACATTCTGAATGCACACGCATACATAAACCTATAGCTTCCAGTGTTATACTATCTTCTTCTTTTTCTTACATGGCTGTTTCTTGTGCCACGGATTGTGCTATCTGTGATTAAGGAGTGACACCGTTGTTCAAAGTGGCAGTCATTCTCTCTGTGTTTCAGCTCAGCAGCTTCTGCATTAGAGAGTTAATGATCCCCTTGATTTCTTTTAAAAGAACAAATATATTCCCTGGCTTGTTTGTCTTACAGTATGCTAGCAGTATATTTTGCATTACCGTCAACCTGCTCCACTCCTTTTAGAAAAAATGTCAAATATTTTGATGGTTTCATACCACGACACAACAAAGCATGGCACATTGGACTTCCTCTGCCTTATCCTTGAGGTAACCCAAAGTGAGATATGTGTTTCTAGCACTACATTGACCTACTTACTGCCATCTCTATGTTATGCCTCTCCTAGCCTGACTAACCTTTATAGCTGTCAAAAAATCGCCACCAGTCTAACTATAAAATGTAACCTAGACCTCCCACAAAATCTTACATACCAGAAAATCTTACCTATTAACAGCTACTAATTGCCTGTAACCTAACATATAAACCAGGATGTTGCACAACACTACAAAACACCATTAAATATTATTACCCATCCAGGGAATTACACTCTCAGAATAATTCATTTTTACTTACCACCAAATCTGATAATATTACTTGTAACTCACTCTTTTCCTGCTATATCTCCAAGCTTTGGAATTCCCTTCCATCATATCTCTTAATCTACTTAGCACACGAAATCTGGACAAAGCCTAAAATAATGGGGGGATAAAGGACCAAAAATTGGGACATATTTTAAATATTGCTCTTATAAATTTAGAAAGTTGGTAGAATAGTAGAGTTGTGCTAACATGAATTTTCTGAAGGATATGTATCTGAAACTCAAATATATATCATTATTTAATTACTTCAGATCTCAGTGATTTGCCAGAAAACAGCAAACTTTATCAGTAGCAGTCTAAAAATATGGGCAAAAATCTGGGCTTTTATGAGGTATACCTAACAATATGCTTAAAACAAACTGAAACATGAAAGGCTTTCAAAAAATCAACTTAATCCATAAATAATTCCCGGCTATGTACCTACTAAACCCCAGGCAAATGCCTTAACTGTAAACACCAGAAATTACTGTTTAATTTACTTCCTTAGTACTTCACCTCATCCGAATTATACCATTACATGCAATGTCATGCCTCCCTTTCAGAGCACGTCTGTCTTATGTAATTTCCCACTCTTGAGAGTCTAAGTCCAATGCAATTGCTATACCTCTGTCTCTCTCAATGTCTCCCTAATTTAACCACTATCTATAAACAGTATGTTCTCTTTGTCCACCTCAACTTAATCTTTGGCATCAAAGCAAGCTACCCAATTGTATTATTCATAGCGATCTGCTACTATACTGTAATATAACTTACATTTGTCTAATGTATGTCTATGGTCTATTTAGGCTCATCATAATATTGCAGGATTTGAATTACATCCATGTACTTTATTGGCAGATTTTGTTTAACACTGTTATGTCTTTGTACTGCAGTTGATATCCTATGTGCCTTTTATTCTTTGCATCAATGTATGACATTGTATATTTTTTGTGTGGAGCCGCTGAAAAGGGTTTTTTGCCAAGTCAGACATTCATAGTCAACAAATATAAATAAATAAATATAGGGCTTTTATTTGACATATTTTCCTACAGTCACAGAGTTGCTGATAGTTGGTTTGACACAAAACTGAGCAAAAGTTGAAGGAATTTCTTTTACAAAAACTGAAAATTAAAAATGATACGTTTGACTCAGTGAAATCATTTTTTTCTGCCAAATTTTGTGCATCAGCCTTATCTGCATGAAATAAAATTAATAAGATTAATGAGATAAAATTTCAACTGAAATTATAAAAACTGAATACACAATAAAGGCATACTGCTTAGGTGCAAAATAAGAAACACACATACACTGCCGAATAATATATATCCATAAGGTTTACTATCAAAATGTGGAAAATCAAAAGATTTTTCCACAAAATTATCGACTTGTTTATCCAAATTTGGTAATACTGAATTACCAAAATGTCAGAAATGGTAACCATGGAATCTGTATTCGAACACCGGAAGTTCCAATGTTGAAAGTCCATATTACTGGTAACGCCTGCACCCCCTGCATATTATATATACCAACTCCGAGATCGCACTACAGTGAGGAAAAGGGAACATTTCCCCATCCGCACTGTACTGCAATCTCAATTCATAATGTTGACTGCATATTAGCCATAACGCACTTGCTTGATTTCTGGCCTACACCATTAGTGTAAGATCTACTGCCTGTGAATATCTCAACAAATCCACAGCCAGACATCTGTAATACTTGAAAGTCACTAGCTTCTTGTGGGAAAACCTGGGATATTGATTGTCCCATCCATCCATCCATCTACAACCCTTATTCCCATTTATTACACACAACTCAAAAAAAAACACATTTCTACATGTTACTGTTAATGGGTGAGCAGCTGGAGCTGGAATATATCTAGTCAAGTATAAATATGTTCATAGGAGCACTTGCACACTGCCACTATTTCTGCCAATAATGGCCATTTTAAATGTGCCTAAGAAGATAATTTGTTTCAACAATACCTGACTGGGATCAAAGGGTGAGCACTGCCATTTTCATTTACTTGCTGGAAAGTTGGATACCTAAGTATGTATACGTTGTCACTCACTGCATTCCTAGTTGTGTGAGATATTGTTCTGTTGCTTGACACACTGATAATTTAAGGAGAAACAAGGCTGACTTACTGCACTTGAAATGAATTTTATGAAAAACTTCCAAAATCTCTCACAACCAAAGATGTGAGTCTTTTACCCAGAGCACACAGCCATCTGCAAACCAGGCAGCTGGCTTATTGCACAGCCTAATGCCCTGGATGGTGTGGGTAGCAATGGTGTATAAAAGACTGAGAGCCTTCATTACAAATATAAATAAGTAGAGGCTAATGGAGTATCCCTGCCTCCTGCCCTTATAAGTATCAAAGAAGTTCAAACAAGGATTATTTCTCAGTAGCTCCCTTGCTGGTTCATATCTCTCAACCTCTTAGTGCAAGACTTCTGAACAGATCCAAAAATAATGAGATGATAAAGGCCAAACATCAGGGACTAACCTTTAAACTGAGCTCTTATAATTAGAAAGTTACTGCAGTAACAGAGTTTGCATTGTCATGCATTTTCTAAAGGATACGAAATCCAAAACTCAAATGTCTGTCATTATTTAGTCTCTTCAACCTGCAGCATTTTGTCACAAAAGCAGGTCATTTTTGAAGAAAGGACTAAAATTGTAAGGCAAACATCTGGGCATTCTGCAAAATTCTGGATATTTGAGTTGTATGTGCTGTTTGGCTGTATAACGGCTGATAACATTTCATAAAATTCTGAGTTGTACCAACCTTTTGCACCATGCACCATATTGTTGACATTTAGGAACAAGGTTACCGCATGATTTTTGCTAAGTCAACCTAACTCTTGCATATTTAAGAACAGTTGTAACAAGACTGGTATGTGTTGTCTATGAGAAATAAACACTTGCCACATTTCACCAATCGGCAAATGGAACACATTGTCCAAATCTGGAGGCCATGATTTTAACCAGGATTTTTGTTTCAATTGGGATTATAGAAATTGTTAATTTTGTTGATGTTTGAAGATTTTCCATTCTTTGTGAAAAGTGCTTATATTTGCTACATTAGCCTGCACAGAAAGTTTCCTTTTAGTCAGACTTTCATTGAATAAGGCTAGTTGTTGTTGGTCTTTTGGCTTTTCCAAGCAAGTGGTCGCCACAGCGGAACTCCAGTCTGCTAATGATTGGCAGTAGATTTTTACGAAACGCCGAGGTGCCAGCTCGACGCCCAACCTTCAACGAAAGCATGCCCATTTACGCATGCATGTCTTTCGAATGCTACTAAGGCTAGTAAGGCCCCCATAATCTTTGTTAGAGCCACTGGAATTTTTGCTGCTGCCCGTTTCATAAATCTTAAATTGCCCACTGTATTTGCCTCTTGTAGTCCACTAAACATTTTTGTTTAATTTTATATTCTGTATACCCTAAATATCTAGGGTAGGGTAAGACATTAATTTTGAATACGCACCAAGAGAAACAGACTTCTTCCCCATGTGTGTGTGTGTGTGTGTGTGTGTGTGTGTGTGTGTGTGTGTGTGTATGTATATATATATATATATATATATATATATATATATATATATATATATATATATATGCACACACACACACACACACACACACACACACACACACACACACACACACACACACACACACACACACACACACACACACACACATTTACCTATATTAACAAAGCTGTACTGTCCATTTCTTTAGCTTGTTCATCAGCTTCTAATTTTTTAAGAGAACAGGCCTGGATGTATGAAGGGTGGGGGTCTACCTAGAGATATGTACTTCCATGTCCACAATGTAGTGGTCTGAGTACACCAAAAGTGTTATATCCACTGAATAAGACTTCTTCAGATATCCACTGGTTAACCAGAAAAAAAAATTCAACCTGCTGTTTGCTTTGTGTCTTGTGGCAAAGTATATAAAGCTGGCTTCACCCGGATGGAGGGCTTGGATGCCAACCATCTGCTAAGTAAAATTCTTCCTTCCTGTTACAAATGTGTGTATAACTTTGAATGAACGCTAGCAGTTTGTCAGTTTTGTGGTCAAGGACAACATTAAAATCCTCCTTAGAACCACTGGATGAGAAATACCCCCCATCTCTTCTAACACCTCCCTAGAGGTATGGAATGGAGGTAAATAGTCATAGATAGGACCATAAAAATTCCCTATAGCTAACTTCCCACCCCATTTCCCAAACCTACAGTTACTACAACCTATCCACCACAGTCATTGGGGATTGAAGTCACTAAATAATTATATACGTTTGACTTTCAGACTTATTTCCTTCAGAAAATTTGTGTTAACACAAATCCTGTTGTTTAACTTACTTTGTGAATTTTATAAGAACCATGTTTTAAATCTGTTCCTATTTTTGAGCCTTTGTTCCCCCTTTATTTCAGACTTTACCTAGATTTGTGGAGGTAAAAGGTCAAGAGGTACTCAAACCTCTTATCTGCTGCTGCCACTGATTCACCGATCTCATTGTTTCTCACTCTCTGTCACACACACACACACACACACACACACACACACACACACACACACACACACACACACACACTTGCACCTCAGAAAGTGCATACTAGCACAGGTCCTATTATTCAAACAACTTTGTGATATTTTTTAACAGGACTATGTTTCTCTTTTGAGCCTTTGTTCCCCTTTATTTTAGGCTTTATTCAGATAACTTGATCTAACAGGGGAGAGGTACATAAACCTGACAGAGCCTCATCACTCTCACTCTTCACTCTCTCACACACACCTCACTTTCATCCACGCAAGCATGCAATCACACAGACAGAAACATAATCACATACACACAAACAGAAACAGAAACGCATATATATTTTGCTGTTGCATTTAGTTTTTACACTTGCAAAACAGCAAAAGTGCTGCTTAGTGAGTGTAAAATAATGGCTCGATCAATCTTGCTCACTCACATGCACACACACACATACACACACACACACACACACACACACACACACACACACACACACACACACACACACACACACACACATAAACACAGTCACACACTTTTGTTTTTTAATTTTCTTTTTCTTTTCTAAATATATTTTACTCTTGCTAAACAGCAGGAGTGCTGCTTAGCAAGCTCAAAATGATGGCAGCCATTATTTTTTTTTTGTTTAGTCCAAGTTCCACATCTGCTTTTAGTGCTGCTATGAATAATTGGGCTTGATTTTAGTGGGCATTACTTGTGTGTTAACACCCTGCTGTTCTCCAGTCAGGGTGAGATCTAAGGATCATCCATTCTCTAAAGTGGGCTAAATGTGTTCTCAGTGTGATTCTCAAAAATATGGCTCCTTGCAAGCATATGACTCTAAATGTAGGTGTTGTATGTGTTGTAGTTCCTCTTATTCTTTTCCCTTCACTGCTGGTACTAACTATGAGTATTGAGGTAATCAGTTAAAAATAGATTACCAGGATAACACTTTCACTTGAATTATATAACCTAGTGTAAGGCAAGTCTGCACACAAAACTGTGACACAGTCCTTGTGGTCTGGGGGACATCCGTAAAACATATGCCCATTGATTCTGCTGTATGAATGCAGAAAATAGAAATACGCCCTTGTAAATGAATTATTAAACAACTACTTGGTTATAAATATGTTGGTGACAGGACTCACATTTAGCCTAGAGAATCCTTCTTAATATTGCAGGAAGCAAATTCACTGCAACAAAAAGGATAGTTTGTTTTGGATGAAGGCAATAGGATCACTCCTCACTTGTCCGTTTGCAATGCATTTAACTGAAGATTGTTTCGGTGCACCCTATTTTCCATATCATCTACTTTAAATTCTAATTCCGGGCACCACAATGTATTCTAGTTGTTGACAGTGGATGTTGATTATGTTTCATTCCTCCAGCAGATATTTATGCTGCAACTCCAGCTGGTGTTTTATAGCTGCAATCGCTTCCTTAGTTTCTTCCCCAGTAGATTTTAATTGCTGCAAGTTTCTTCACATCCTGGAGGAGTTCTGTTAGTGACAACATGATCTGTGTAGTGCCATGGTGTCAGGACTGGTTATCCTGCCACCCCCAGTCTGCTTAGTTTTCGGGTTTCTAGACCCTTCTTTGGCCATCTTCTCCATGCAGCTTTAAGCAAGGCTTATACTTATATTCTACACCTTTTTTTTGCTTGTGGCATAAGAATTACTCATACCTTGTGTGTGAAGTCGATAATGAGCTCAGTTTACTACTTATAATGGGCAAGTCCTAACAATACTTAAGTAATCCCCAGACTCACATGGCACCATTGCCTAGCACTTTCTACTTCATGCACTTAACTGAACACTCATGAAGGCAGCACAGACTTGGATAGGGAAATGCAGATTTAGTAAAAGTTTTCTTTTTTTTTCTTTTTACAGTTCATTTATTTTTCTTTATTTATAGCTGTTACCTGTGATAGTTCACCTAGGCTGAGGAAGACCTTTTTTCAAATGAGTCATGGAAAGAAACTTCTAAACAGTACACATAAATGTTTATACAAAATATTCAAAGCTGTTATGAAAAGTAGTAGTCAACACAGTCAACATATGCAGTTCTTGCACAGCTGCATCCAAGTAAAACTGTTCAAGTTTATTGTAAGAGCTAGGAAGATAATAGTAAGTGTCCATTACAGATGCAGGTACAAAAATCAAATTGTTGTCTTATCGGTCTACATAAATTCAGCAGTTTAGTTATAAATTCAGATTTGAACAAAAATATGTGCAAACATTTTAATTAATTAATGAGAGAGTGAATTGCATACAGCACATCCTACTGCCTGTGGATTTGCAATTTGCCTAGATACAGAGAATTATGTGTTATTATGGTCATTGGGCATGCCAAGCACACTGGTAGTAGCTGTTAGGGTCAGAGAGTGCCCTGCAGCCTCTAAATAAAAAGTTCTTTCTGTTCCTGGACTCAACAGTGCTATCCGTTTTGTGTCAGTGACTTCAGGCAGCATATAATTTGTTAAGTCTCATACAGAATGTAAGTGAAGGCCACCTGTGTTCAAACCTGGAAATGTATGATTACAAATCAGTACATTAGTATACTACACTCTACAATTACTACATGTACAGAAGGGGAATCCATCTTGTATTAAAAAGAGCCCTCATTTTCCAACCTGTATGACAGCATTTTATAAACTGAATCCATCCCATGTTGGTGACCAGTTTCTCTGCCTATGCATGTTTTAGCATTGTCCTTCTAGATAAGCACATATTAATTAGTTTTAAATAAGTAAAGGCAAATAAACCATATTTTCTGCATCCTGGGAAGTGTATGAAACTATTGGATGAGCTCTCAGCTATTAGTATTATTAGCAAGGAGACAGTTTCTTTCCACCACATCCAGGCCCTGGAAGAAAATGGTTCAATTATAGATCATTCATTTAAAGTTTCCATTCCTTCCTCCCCTATTAAATAAACTAGGGCATAAAAATAATCTGCTCCAAACCCAGAGTCACACCATCCACTAAGTCTAGCATAATGTTCAGTAACATGACTAAAACAAACATCTCCTCCTTGAATACATAACTATAATTTTTTATGAAATGCAGCAACATAAATCATTTTTTCCATCACTCTCTGACACTGTCACTAGAACAATTTGAAATTCAAGCTATAAATATCCAAAAGCTGGATTCAAAATGGAATTTGGTCATCACAAACGTTGGCACATAGAAAATAGAAGTTACATGGTTGTGTACCTGATTTGCTGGGATGCCAGAGATCTGTATAGTTCCCACTTTTATGCTTCATGTTCTTCACATGTTGCTTTTAGATGGGGCAGACTACAGCATGAAATGATTCAACATGAAATTAATAAAACAGAATCTTGTTCTAGAGCTGCTCTCTCAGATTTTGAGGCTCTTATATGGAATGTTTAGATCTTCATTTTGTACATGAAAGCCACTCTGTGTTGATCACATCGTTAAAATTTTGTTGTATTCCCATTCTGAACTTAAACAATCTTATGTCATTTGAACAGTAACAGCCCTGGAGTTGTTACAGGTTAGACTCTTAGGAGAGGGCAGAAAGTCCTGCCAGTCCAAAATATTTTACTGCTGCCTATCGTTAGCCATTTTATTACCACTCCAGTTTGTACTTGTATACCTTCTTCCTTGTACTAGTCCAAAATATTTTATTGCAGCCTATCTTTAGCCCTTTTATTACCACTTCCATTTGTACTTTCAGGCCTTCTTCCACCAACCTTTACTCTGCATTTACAAAAGAGTTAATCTGAACGGGTTATCTTTCTAAAATCATTCAGATGGATTTATGAGAATACTCATTACTGTCTGCTGTCTCAACAGAATCTTCTATAGCCTGTCATGAATAAATAGCTTCATTAATGATCACTAACGCATCCTCCTCTCTGAACGTACAAAAGCACTACATCTGTTGGGAAGGTAGCATAAAACATTGTAATGTTTTGTCCTTTCCCAGATAGTGATAGTGGTATGAAAGGACTTCCTGTTTTGCATGCAGTGAGTAGTTTCAGAGTATAGTTCAATAAGCTTCATTGTCATGGCCCCAGTAAACAAATGCAATATTAAAATATTTGCTTACAACCTCAAGTGAAAACAAGCATTGTTTGCTACAGGTTTAATTTCCATCATGTTTTATCTCATTGTGCAGGTGAATAATTTATCTGCAAGCTGTCTAACATTTTGTGAGAGTAACGCATTTGACCTGACACTCAAACAGCAGAGGTAGGTAAGACGTACAGCAAATGTAACAAATCAGTCCATGGACAAAATTGTTATTGTGAAAATGGTAGATATCTGAGGCTGTCTGGTCAATATAATTAATAAAAACAGCAATCTCATATACATTTACCTTTTCACAATTAAAATCATGCTGATATGAGCTAAATGCTGTTTCATCTAATAATATAGTGATACCCCGCATAAAGAACTCCTCAGGATTGTCCCTGTGCTACCAGGCACATTTCATTTTAGATTAATGATAGTCATGACTAAATGTTAATCAGGTGCCATATGGAGTGTGCAATAGTCCCACCAGGTTATTTCTACCACAGTGACCTTTTTGCTGAATATGGCTTACGATTTATGGGTCTAGTAGTGTTGGACCCTCTGCATAATCCAAGTCATATATCATCATGTCAATGAGGCTTCTGGAAAACTGAAATGCTGATGCTTAATCCTGCTGGAAGAATTTTTGATACATTTCTGGAACATCTTCTTCAACTCCATTGCTTTTGATTAACCTTGTAGAATATGTCATTCATTGAGCAAGAAATTTGAAGGCTGCCTTGTGTGTTAATTAGAATAAAATAATGCATAAAACCCAATCAGACAAAAGTGCAACAAAAAAGATATGTAACAAAATATCTACCAAACAGTAGGAAGAACTTTAATATAACTGTATGAAAGCTCAAGGATGTTACAGAGTAAAACTATATTTTTCATTGCACTTTGTAATTTTAATCAAAAAGAAGAACAAATCAAGAAAGGTGTGCTTGTTTGTCAGCAGATAATATCAGAAAATTATTTTCATACTCCAGTTAGTATGCTTTCTTAAAGACTATTTTTTCAGCATAATGACAAAAGAGAAGTAAACTTCCATTTCTTTACAATGTAGTAAAAGCAAAAGACAAAATAGAAACAAAAGTGCTACTGAGAAGGATTGATAAATGTGCTCCAGTATTTCATTCTTTTTTCCTTATTTCAAGGAATGTGGTTAAAGTGGCTAGTTATGAATTTTAAACATGTATTTCAGATTCATATTATCTGCATTCCATTCAATTAGATAAGAAGAAAGAAACTCTTGTTTGCATTAATTAGCACTTTGCAGAAGTATTAACAGTTTCTACACCCCTCACAGTTTTAAATCATTGAGGCACAACTACTGCCATGATATAACTGTTACAGCATCTTCTAGAATGTGTGTTGTGAGAAAATAACAGAATAATAGACATACCACAGGTGAGGAAACCTTCCTTTTCTGGGAACAGGCCTTACAACATTCCAGGGGAGTCCATGTTTTTCTACAATGCCAAATCTGTAGGTTGTGATAGTGAAATGGTTGTTTTGGATTCATTGTTTTTCTTTATTGTATAATGTTTTAAAGTTTATCTTTTTCATAATGTGTTCTCTTTTAAAAAAAATTAATAAAAATATTTTAAGCAAAAAAATGGTTGTTCATGAGATTTCATAGAAATGTCACAAACAATATATATATATATATATATATATATATATATAGTAAGATTTTAACAAACACATTTATAGTTGGTAGATAACAATCTAGATTATAGTTAAAAGCTATGTGACTGTAGTTCAGCTATCCTGGTTATATTGTTACCAATAATCACAATATCCTGTTTTCTACTCCATAATTCTGATCTGATTGTCTTGTTATGAACATGGCCTGGACAAAATATCTTAAGTCATGTGTTTTTTGTGAACAAATTGCAAATATTACTATTAATCATTTTGTACAACTATAACCCCATTTAGTCTGGAAAAAACATTGATCACTGGTCAGTGAATGGTGCTATGACTAAACATTTAGACAAAGGAATAATTGGAACCCTTTCAGTCACTTATAAACAACTCTTAATGTGTAATAAATGATCCAGGCAGGTGTTTGCATCATTCTGACACTTCTTCAAGTCTGTGCAAAATTACTTCAGACTTTGTAATGAACACTAACCTCAGTCGTTTACCCATCTATTTAATTATAAAGTACTTAACTACATGACTCAATAGTCCACTTACATAGAAAGTTCACATATAAAGTACTTTAATGGAAATCTAAAAATAGCATGGAAAATTGCAGTAGATTATAAGTTACAGTACTGGGTCTATTCAATCATTGTTAGTGACAGCATTTATGCTTCAGTTCATTGATTATACTGACACAGAATTTGGAGGTGTAAACAAAAGTATTTTAAACTAACGACCACTTAAATCAAAGGGTGATAACTTCACTGTAGAAAGCACAAAATACATGTTCTACTACAAAGTAAAAAGAAAAAACAGTCACAAAAACAATACACTCATTTATCAAAAATAATTTCTAAAGCTAAAATGTATGCCCTTTGCCATTCTTATATAGCAGGATGTATTATGATACACTGGCATGTCGTTAAATGACAGGCACATACTGTTTAGCTAGAAAAGTGTGACCTGTTGTATACTAAGGACTGGATTCATAGACCAGAGCATTTATGTAGTGTAAAGATACTGCCACATATGCAGACAGCATCCTGATAAATAGGCATGAATAAAACAAATACAGATAAGGGAGAAGGGAAAGGGACAATGAGCAGGAATAGAGGGTGAGGGCAGGTAGTCAGGGGGCAAAAATCTATTGGGAAGACAGAAAATTGTTGGATGTGAACACACAAGAGGTAAAATATAGGAGACACTTACACAGACAAATGTAAACAAATGGCTGGAGACAAGAGGTTTTAGATGTAGCCTGTTAGCTGCCAATCAGCACATTGGAACTTTATTGGGACCTTATTCTGGGTGGCTGATGGCCTAAAGCCACACTAACTGCTGCTGGCCAAATGGCATCAGTCTGCTGGTCCAGTGAGTTTGCTACTTTTTATAGGAGAGGTTGCTCTATAGTGATCTGGCATGTCATCACTAGGTAAAACAAATAAAATAAACAACCAGTGAAAGAAAAAGTTTGAGGTCATCGCTATGTCACCTTCATCTTCCACTACTCATTTCAGCTCAACTGCAGAAAGGGGACAGCTCTTCAGATGGGTAGTTTCCTGGGCTAGACCAAAATTTTCACAGAAAGGCAGTCCCAACCCAGTCACTAGCATCAGTCTCAGTATTAACCAGTGTGATACAGTCCATGGGTGATGTACCTGCAGATCAAGTGGCTTATGAAGACCATTGTAAGGGACACAAAACTGGGAAAAACACTACTGGTGATTTGGAACCGAAGGTGATCTGACAGATATATGTCATATAGATTCCTCTGACTGTGTGGCCCCTGCATTCTCCACTCCTTCCCAGTGCAGCTGGAAGCATTTAGTGCTGCATAATTGGCTTGTTCTGGAAGACAAAAGAGACAGGCAAGCAATCACATAACACATACCTGAGTCAGGAAAGACACATGCTGTTGCATCAATACAACTCCACACAGACCTGCATGCTAGCAAAAGCCTGAAATGATCCCCACAGTCCAGCATAGAAGTATAACAGCATATGAATGTGCAAAGTGGCAACAAGCAGTTGAGTTCTCATGCTGCAGAACAACAGTCTGCAGTACCACAGCAATTTAGAAAAAAACACAGTCAGCTGAACCTGCTGCAGTTAGATGTACTAAAGCAAACATAGTAACAGTAAAAATACCCATTTGAAATTATGCAAAAACATGCATTGCTGCCCACCCTAACCCAGTGTGGGAGCCCTGTGACAGATCCCTGAAAAACAACAGCTGCTACCAACATACAGTCACTCACAGCAGCCAGTCTGGAATATGTTATATTAAATAAAAACAGAGAATCAGAAAGACACCTATTATCAGTAGCATTGCTAGGATGGAACAAAGGAGGCAGCCAACCTGGGCACAAAGGGATAGGAGGAGTGATCTGCAGATGCTGATTGTTCTTCAGTGAAAATGCTAGTATTGCATTTATGATCTAAAATGAAGTGCTTTAGCACTATGTATGTGGCATGAACTGTAGATCACTGCTTGCTACATTGCAGCAGGCAATGTGTTACAGTTTAAATGGAAAGGGATTTTTCTTTTCTTGTTTTTTTTTTCAGAAAACCTATTCTTGAAATTAAGCACTTTAGTGTTCATCCAGGGAAGTAAATACTGTGGGAAGAAATAGCCAGGGAATTGTTATGGCTAGGCTTGTATAGGCCCTAGGGCCGATAGCCTAGTACCGACCTATGAACCTATGAACACTTTGTGTGGACTGTACCTTGCTACATAAGCAGTTGTTACAGTTTGAAAAAAAAAGAGGTATGTTTTTTCTCCTTAGAACTGATGTGCCTTAGTACTCTGTGGACTGTGGCATCTCCTTGCTACAAACATAGCAAGGCAGAGTCTCTACTCTTTTTTTTTTAAGTTTTTGATTGCCATTTTAGATTGGGGGGGGGGTTCCAGATCAGGGAACAGCTCCAGAATGCCAAGCTATACTTCTAGCTATTAGACACAAAAAAAATATTTATTGAAAATAAAAGTGATCAGAAAATAATATTTATTGAACATAAATGGCAGATATCAAGAATTGTATCACGGAAACTGCACTGCAAATGGCTCATTTTATTTAATGTTAGTATAAAGTTTAAGATGTTCACCTTACAGGCACAAGGTGCAGTGGCTGATTCTTACATGGGGTAATTGGCTAGGCTTAAAATGGCCAACAAAGGCAGTTAACTTAGTACTAAACTATGATTCTATGAAATACACACTGATCTCTCAATGTGTATTAAATGAAGTGAGCAGTTTGCTGTTCGGTTCCCATGTTCTAGTTTTATTTTTTTAGTTGTTTTCTGTGGCTTAATTAGTTTTCAGACATCAAGAATACTTACTAAACCATTTGTTGAATCCTTACCCAGTTCTAGAGATCTCAAAAGTGATTGCATTACAGGTCATCATACTGGTGCCTGCATGCTGACTGCTACAAGTGATATTGGTTGATCTGGGCAGCAGGGCTAGGTCATACCAGAGATCTACATTTCTGTAAGGACTTGTTTAGAATACTCACAGCCACTCCTTGAACTGGCTATGTAAATGACAGAGTATCATTTTGCTCTTCTTCACACACATGGCGCTAGTGTTGACAGCCAACCCCACAAATGTATTGCTAATCAATATGGCAGCATGAGATTCATGCTCTGCACGAGATAGTAAATTGCGTATAGCATATCCTACTGCCTGGTGGATGTGCAATTTATCTAGATACAGAGAATGATGTCTTATTATGGGCATTGGGCAAGCCAGCCACATTGGTAGTAGCTGTTCAGGTCACATAGGGACCTGCAGCCTCTAAGAGACTGTGTGGGAACCAGAGGTCTGTGATTTCAGTGCCATGAGTTGGGGGGGGGGGGGCACACCACATGTCAATATCAAAAGTGAGTAAATGACATGATATGATGAGAGTTGCATCCTCACATGCAATGCAGCAGTAGAAAACATGGATAAAGGTATTGGTCCTGTCAAACTCAACCCAAGTTCATAATGAATTATTTCTGGCACTCTTTTATGATGACATGCATTATACGTAGAATATGTTGAACCAGTTACAAGGAGCAATCAGATTGCCCCATAACTCTCACGGAATCCTGTCAGGTAAGTATTCATACTACATCTGTGAGAATATACTGGTTCCTCATTGGTTAAACCAACCTCTGCCTACTTTCTTCATAGATGCATCAAGTGTACAGAGTCAGGAGAATGGTGACACACGCAAATGTTTCATACATGTCTCTGGGGATTCATCTCTCATTAGTATGCATATCATGAGGCATGAGAAATTGTGGAGTGAACATTATTACATAGTCATATTATATATCTGCATCCACAGGGTCCATCACTGTTACAGTGGCATATGTAGAACATGGGCAAGCACAACAGGAAGAGGTCAATTTCCTACTGGGATCTGTCAATAAATGAAACACATTTGGGTCACAGCATCAGGGCACACTGAAGAGCCATAGCCTGGTTAGCTGATGGCCTATGTAGTTCCCTGATCTGGTGCTCTTCCTCATATCTAAGTTGAGAGCAAAAAAAAGCTCATCTTCTCCATGACTGTAGCAGACCACTTGCTACTTACTACTGCTAAGACTTGACATACAAAGTCTGCACTTTAACTATGAGTGCAAATACAGTATCATCATTCATTTGTGCAAGCCAGTAGTGCCACACAGCACCAAGGGTAACTGCTGATAATACTTACTAATGACTTGCACCCAGGGCAACCATCTCCTTCGCCCCTCACTAGCTGCATCTCTGGAACATTCATACTGTGTCTCTTTCATTTCTCACTGCTCCTACACACACCAGCTGGAATATAATTGTCTCCCCCCAAACCCACACTACAAATTGTTTATCATGGTATACTGCCTGTCAAGTCTGGGGGCCATCGATCTTGACTGAAGTAATGGATACTACTTGCTGTGGGTTAGCATGGAAAGAAGACAGCCCTGCAATTCATGTAACAGACAGATACTGATAAAGTGTATACCAATGCATCATGCTACCTTACACTGTCATAGCCTGTCCTGACTTGCTGGCCTCAGTCAGATATGCAGGAGAGTGATCTGAGCACAATCAGCAACTACGCATGTGGAAATGAAAACGTTGGAAGTAGTGTTTCACTTTTAGGAGACAATGGAGTCTGGAGGCTATGATTGTACTCTCCATTGGTACAGATTGATTTCATGGCCTCCTCTATGCAGATGATAGATGGTGCCCTCCCCTTGTCCGTTGCATCCTAGTATTGTCTTCAGCCACAATCATGTGTATAACTTCAACACATTCATCATCATATTTTACCTTTCACAACGTAAACATGTATTTATTTATTAATATTTATTATTATTTATTATATATTATATATATATATCATACATTGTATTTTTTATAGATTTTATTATACACATGAACACTCATTGCATTCATTGATCACATCGGTTGAACGCATTTATTAGAGTTATACACATTTCATTATATTAAAATAACATCATTATTGTGCAATACAGTATATATATATATATATATATATTACATATATTCAAATGATTTCCATACATAGTGCAAGTATAATATACTTCATATATTATATTTATATTCATATTTTTATTTATATTTATATTTATATATTTTTACATTTTTGTTATCTATATTCACTGTTACATATACACTATGTTTTTGGGCATTAATTATATATATATATATTTGTAATTTATCACACCAAATGTACTATTTATGTATTTATTAAAAAAGGAAGGGGTTTTTTTTTCACATATTAATTCATATAAAATTAGTGGTTACATTTTATTTCATTTTGGGATATATGTTCTGCATTCATTCAATGTTTTTAACTTACTGCAATGATGGAAGATAATGTTGTTTATGTCCCTTTTAACCTCGGTTTAATTTTTAACTATGCATCAATTAACCATGTTATATAATTATGTTAATGGACTGGTTAATTAATTTGGTTATTTAAGCGGCTCACTTTGTTTGTAATTGTGTTCTGAAGAAGTCCGTGGAGACGGACGAAACCTAGGTCAACGCAATTGTTTCTTTGTGTTTTCGTTAATAAAATCCATCTGGTGTACCTGTTGGAGCATTTATTGGCCTAATATTATCGCATTTCATTTCCTTCATGGTTGGACTATCGTTTGGGTACAGCACCTCTACTTCGGCTGGGTGCTTTCTCTTCCATTTGTAAATCATTGGTGAGCATTGGTTCTTGGTTAAGACTGTGTGTATACGTTATGGAGGAGGAAGGCGGCGTGGTTGATGTGGGCGTGCTGCTTAAAGAAATGAATGAGCAGTTGAAACTTCACACTGCTTTGATTAACAAGCTTATGTCATCTTCCAATACCAGTATTGAATCCACGGGGAGTTTGGGTTTGCCGCTTACCCAAGCTTCTCCTCCGTCAGCGTTTTCAGGTTCTAGTGGTACCGGTATGTCTGATAAACACAACAATACTGTCCGGTCTAATGATCGGGCTGTGCTGGTTAGCAGTGATTCTTGGAAACATAACCAGTATTCGTTTAATTCAAATCAAACCCCCAGAGGAACTGATGCCCATATTGTGAAAGGCAACATGAGGGAGTTGTTAAAACAATTTGAAGTTAAATTGTTTAAATTAAAGCGAACACAAATGGAAAATGGATATTTACGTAAGAACATTGAATTGGGGCTTGTTCCCAAAGGTCTTAGATTATGGAGATATCCTAACGGCAGTGAGCGTGAACCAGAAATGTTAAAAGAGTTGCATGAACTTTTTAACAAGACTGGCCTGGCATTGTTGGAAATCATGATCAAATATAACGACAAGAAAATTGAATCACTTTTGTTTGAGATGGAAGAGCTGAACAACAATATTAGTCAGGATCTCTTGCTTGATCAATACTATACAAATTACGTGAACATCATCAAGGATGTGGAACATAGTTGTAATATTATTTATGATAAAAAACACAATAAAATTAAGAGGGACACAAGGGTTTATGCATCTGGTATGGTGTATCCCAAATCACATTTTGTACATCGTGGACACAGTAAGACGGATGACAGTGTCAGCCGTTTAGACGTACTGGATGACATCACTTCCCCTCCTCAACCGGAAGATTATGTACAACGGCAATATGGCAGCCCAGTTCATGGTGAAGGCCCTAGAAGATCTAAAAGACTTAGAGGGCAACACTTTTATGAGGATGATGACGATTTTGAACGTACAGGCGCACGGCCAAGGAGGGATCCGGATAAATTCAAGAAGGTGAATTTTCAAAAAAACGCGTGGGGGATGCACAAGTAGCCGATGGCGCCCACCACCATGAGGTACTTGGTAAGCAGACTTACACGATTCCAACTGTTAGTTGTGATTTGACTACGACGGACGCCAACACCGGCGTCGACCCGTTTGTATTTAAAGATATTAACTTTAAAGATAATTGCTTAGATTATACCTGTTCTGAACACAATATTCATTGTAATTACATAGACATGGACAATACATCTCATCTTGGAACACTAGAGCGTATGTCCATGTCGGTGTTTTCAATGAGTGAAAATAATCAACGGATGGTTGTGGACAATGTGGACAGTAGTTTTTCATTATGTGATTTAACTCTACATGCTTATGATGGACAATCACAAAATTTTAATGCAAGTGTTACAGATAAACAAGAGAAGGACAATTTTGGTAATAATGTTTTAGATTTGTCTTGCGAAATACATGAATATGTTACAAGTGATTTGAATGCGCATGTTACATTTGACAATGCATTTGAAAAAGAAGGGGAATATGGTTTGTTTTTTCAACCTGATATTGTGGTCAATGACAATGGGGATTTTAAATTGTATAATTATACACGTCAGATATTTGACAGGGAATGTGTTAATTTATTTTCAAAGGGTTTTAGTTTTGTACCATGCAGGAGAGGAAATATAGTGAATACAATTGTTGATTTAAAATTATTCACTAGAAAATTAAATTTAAAAATCCTGTATCAAAGTAACCAATGGGAGATTAATATACATGGTAAACATAGTTTGTCTAAACCAAGTACATACAACCCTCCCATGCATGAAAAAGTGGCTTTTTTTGAAAAAGTGACTGAAAATGATATAAGGTACGTTTTTACTAAATACCATACAAAGTTTAATAAAAATATGTCTAATAAGGAGGAAGCTACCTTAAAGAGAATTTTGTCCACAAAAAATATCAGAATAATGAAACCAGATAAGGGTAGTGGAGTAGTCATAGTAGACTACCAGGATTATGTTTCCTATATGAATGCCCTGTTGATGGGAGATACGTATGTGGAAATTAGCAGAAACGAAATTAATATAGCCCATAGAAGAATAGATACGACATTATATGATGTTATACCAGGGTGAGTTGGATGAACAGGAATGGCGTTTCTTACAAAATGAATATCCAGTTATTAGTGGAATTTTTGGCATCCCCAAGATACATAAAGGCTTAGATAATTTACAATTTAGAGCCATAGTGGATGGTAAACGTAGTAAAACACATTTCATTAGTCAGTATTTAGATCATCATTTAAAGCCTGGTATTGAATTTTGTTCACACATACTTAAGGATTCGTGGGATTTTTTAGCTAAAATTAAGTCCATTGTATTTAACTTAGGAGACACATTCATTACTATGGATGTTTGCAACTTATTTACTGTTATACCCAACGACAAGGGGCAGGAATGGTTAGAAGAGCAGTTATTTTATACGAATCTATATGATCAAAATAAAATTAACGTACTAACCAAGTTAATGGACATCGTATTGAAAAATATTTTTTGATTTTTTGAAGGTGCCTATTCTAAACAAAAAAGAGGGGTGGCTATGGGGGCAGCTTGTGCCCCCAGTTTTGCAAATTTTGTATTAACCTATTGGGAGCTTAACTATGTGTTTAATACTGAGTTTTTTAAACATGTTAAATTTTATGGTAGTTTTTTAGATGATTTATTTATTATTTGGAACGGCGAACAAGCAGAATTAAAAGCCTTTTTAGAGTATTTAGATAGCAGTGTTTGGTTTTTGAAGTTTACACATACTGTTAGTCAGGACAGTATTAGTTATCTGGATATTAAGTTATCTTTTGACAAAACTAAAAACAAGTTAACATCCAACATATACAGAAAACCCACCTTCTCAAATTCTTACTTACATTACGATAGCTGGCACCCCGACCACCAGAAAAAAGCTGTGGTTAAAGGCCAGTTGGTGAGGGCAGCCAGAATGGTTAGTGAGGAGGTGGATTTTCAAAATGAATTACAATTTATTATTACTCTCTTTTTAAATCGGGGTTACCCAATAGAATTTTGTGATAGTATTGCTAACGAGGTTAAAAACAAAAGGGTGAATGGTTTCTATAAAGCCTTATTAAATGATAATGAGTGTTTGCTTGATAATGGTAATAAAATTCAACACATTGGTAATAGGCGATCTGTATGTAATAGTATACCTTTATTTATCACCACTTTTAATGACACTTTTGGGGTCATTAGAAGTATTATTAAGAAGAATTGGAATTTTATAAATATGGATAACACAATGGGGGACCTGTTTAATGGGAGTATCACATATATTTTTAGGAAAGACACATCATTTAAGGACTTGTTTGAAAGTCTAAATGGTGGATTGGAGAAGCAATCTAATAAACCTATGGGCAACTTTAAATGTGGAAGGTGTTCGGTATGTAAACATGTGATTAATACTGGTACAACGGTGACAATAAATAACCACAAGGTTAAAATACATCAACATATTAATTGTTTCACATGTAATGTTGTTTATATTGCAGTATGTCAACAATGTGAAGGTTTTTTATGTTGGGAAAACCAGTAGGCATTTGAGGGACAGGATAAAAGAACATATATTAGATATTAAAAACAATAAGTCAACCAATGCCTTAGCTAGACATATACATCAATTTAGCAATCACCAGTTTAAGTTTTTTGGAATATATCATCTGAAATTGGACCAACAAGGTAAAATTACCAAATACAATTTGGACACATTAGAACTAAGAACGCAGATTTTACTGAATGCCCATCAGTACCCTGGGTTGAATGAATATATTAGCATAAAACCTATTTTATGGCTACATAGTATTAAAGGTAATTAACATGTTTTTTGTCATTATTTATTTATTCATTAAGTATTTACAATATATTACATATATATAGATGCACATGGTTATGTATATAAACACTTTTTCACATAATAATTTTTTATATAATTTTTTACATATATATATTTTTTTATAACTTAAATCAATTTAATGCATCATAAATATAATTATATTAACAAACACATCATATCTATTTTAAAAAATCTTTTTATACTTTCAATTTTTAAATAAAACAAAAAATTGTTCATAAATAACACATTAATCATCATATTTTACCATTCACAATGTAAACATGTATTTATTTATTAATATTTATTATTATTTATTATATATTATATATATATATATATATATATATATATATATATATATATATCATACATTGTATTTTTTATAGATTTCATTATACACATGAACACTCATTGCATTCATTGATCACATCGGTTGAACGCATTTATTAGAGTTATACACATTTCATTATATTAAAATAACATCATTATTGTGCAATACAGTATATATATATATATATTACATATATTCAAATGATTTCCATACATAGTGCAAGTATAATATACTTCATATATTATATTTATATTCATATTTTTATTTATATTTATATTTATATTTATATATTTTTACATTTTTGTTATCTATATTCACTGTTACATATACACTATTTTTTTGGCATTAATTATATATATATATTTGTAATTTATCACACCAAATGTACTATTTATGTATTTATTAAAAAAGGAAGGGTTTTTTTTTTCACATATTAATTCATATAAAATTAGTGGTTACATTTTATTTCATTTTGGGATATATGTTCTGCATTCATTCAATGTTTTTAACTTACTGCAATGATGGAAGATAATGTTGTTTATGTCCCTTTTAACCTCGGTTTCATTTTTAACTATGCATCAATTAACCATGTTATATAATTATGTTAATGGACTGGTTAATTAATTTGGTTATTTAAGCGGCTCACTTTGTTTGTAATTGTGTTCTGAAGAAGTCCGTGGAGACGGACGAAACCTAGGTCGACGCAATTGTTTCTTTGTGTTTTCGTTAATAAAATCCATCTGGTGTACCTGTTGGAGCGTTTATTGGCCTAATATTATCACATTTCATTTCCTTCATGGTTGGACTATCGTTTGGGTACAGCACCTCTACTTCGGCTGGGTGCTTTCTCTTCCATTTGTAAATCATGTGTATAACTTGACAGCAGTGGAATATGCATGCTACATTGATAACAAGGTTCATAGTTTGTACCTGTTATAGATGTGGTTCCTCCATACTCACAGTGTTGTCTAAAAAACTCCACCTATACTCTGTCGCACATCGTCTACTCAGAGAAGATATCCACTTAACATACAAGGCCATGTCAAACCCAGAGCTGTTAGACATGCTACACTTAAAGAAATCCCAATCCCTCCGAGCCACACACTCCAGGGATCTAAACCTTTCATCACAATGAACAAAACATGCTGGAGGGATGGTTCCTGACCCAGAGATTCCCCGGACTCTGGAATAGACTGCCCATACATGTCAAGCAAAATGCCTCTTTGGACCTCTTTAAAAGGAACCTTGATGATTGGATGGGAGACAGAAAATTCACCCCAGTGATCATGTCAGTCACCCTGTTAGACAGGGGTCCAGGGAAGTAAATATTGTGGGAAGAAATAGCCAGGGAATTATTATGGTTAGGTTTGTATAGGCCCCAAGGCCGATAGCCTAGTACCAACCTATGAACCCATGAACCTATGACTTACATTGTATCAGGACTGCTCTGTGTGACCTATTCATTTTTGACCTCCATACAGGACTTGTTCCACCAGTTCCACCATAAACATGTCCTGTGGTTCATATAGGTCTACTGTGCTTTCTCAGCACCGGTAATCATTAGACTGGTCCCATAGTGTCTTTCTCACATTAGTCAATGGGGTCATTTAAATATAAGTACCTTTTCTGTGCTATTATAAGTTGGCTGCTTTTTGGAGTCACTGCATATCGTTAAACCATGTTTAACCATGCACTGTATAGACATGAGCACTTAGAACCTTAAATTTCTCTACCAGCTTCATATATAAGGGATTCCTGGCATAAATTGAAACTGTGGATATCTGACCTGTGTAGCAATGATCCATGTTGGTTGACATATGCAGATGGGCAACAGCTGTGCAAGATCAGCAGTCCTTAGAGTAGTGAGATGTTCTCTTTCTCAGGGATTGTGCGATCTTGGAATTAGTATATATATAATTAGCTTGGAGTGTGGTGGATTTGACCCCCCCTGCAAAAACGCTTTACCTTTTTTGTATGTTCCAAAGATTAGCCTCAGACTATGTGCTGCAGCATGTCAACATGTTTTTGTTGACATGTGTTGATGTAAAGCACATTGACATTTCCTTAGAATGACTTTTACTAATATATCCATTTATGCAAACATATATAGATATATGCACTGACATGCACATATATATATTGCTATTTGGCATCAGTGCATTAAACATAAATGTACATAAACGAGCAGATATGTCCAAGTCCAGTGGGAATGTTTAAAAAGTTAGTTTTGCTGAAATGGGAGTCTTTAATCTGTTTGATCAATTTCCATTTTATCACAATGACAGCAATATTATTGTGTGAAATTACCAAACAGTGGGATTATAGGAGCTTTTTCCTTTTTCCCACTGCAGTGTAAGTATGGACAGATAGCTCTATGTAATGCAAGTATGATGGCATTACATAATATATTTGGAACTACTCGTTTTTTTTCTCATAATTGCAATAATAACTGTTTATTAAGTGGATACATGATTATAACTGATTTATTTGCAAGCGACTGAGGCAGAATTTTCCATTTGAGAAGTTTAAACTAAAAGGATACTTGTATATGAGTTAAATAGCTTTCATAACTAGAGTTGTATTTTATTGCTAAACTATTTTATACTGTATGACAATCTGAATGTTTGGGAGAGTTCATATATTATTCTTATTTAATTTTTTTGGCTTGCAGGGATTAGAACGGTATATGAGATAAAGTTCAAATGGGCAAAATTATTTTTATGTGTACATTCTGTTAATGTAAGAAAATCACACATTACTACAAAGGTTGGGGAACTTTGAACGAATATCTTCAGTTTGTATACTCTTTTTTTTCTTCGCAGCATAATAATGAAAGTTAGATTATTTGGATTACATGGGAGTGGGTTCTACTCTTACTCTAGTGGGATTTGCTGTGGTCTGGCAGTTAATGAAAAGAATTAAAGCTATGATCTGTTATCAGACTGCTTCCTAGACACCAGGGTTTGATTCTTACAGCCTCCCTTTGCTAAATGTGTGACTGTGAACAAGTAAATTAACCAAACAGTCCTTTACAGAAATTGGTTTCAGGTGGCTAGTGATCTGCTGGACTGCATGCCAAGTAAATACCTATGAAATATTGTTTTATTAGTGCACTGTATTTTCAAACTAGAAACTCACCAAAATTATACCAAAAGTGAAATGAAAAGCATAGACCAGTTTGCTATCAAGCTATTCTTTGCAGAAAACATCACAAATACTGAAGTTGGGGGTTAATTTAAAGATGCCATTATTGATGTTTATTTAGTGTTTTGGTGATGGTTAAATGTATTTAATTCTTTGATGTGCTGTAAGACAAGATAATTTATACAAAATCAACACCACAATGCTGTTAGACAATTAAGGTAATTAACCCATATTCTTGAATTACTTACATTTTCACGTGTCATTTTCAGAGAAAATTTGTTTACCAGCTTCGTTGTATTCTAAATAAACTCTATAGTGCAGTTTCACTAAAGCCTACATGATCCACTAAAACTGTGTGTACCTCACAACAGCAGTTGTATTCAGTAAGGGACTGAGCAAACATGGTAAACATTGTGGCATGCTAATTATAGAAAAAGCAGCTAAAATGTATACCAATCAACCAATCCAAGATGGAGGAGCTATTCACCAAGCTATGAAGGAATCTTGTAGACTCAGTGCAGGTTTTGTCTGCAAATTCCAAAACATATTGGAATACAGCCATGGAAACTAGTCTGCACAGAAAGAATGTTAAGGGCTGCTGTTGCTCTTATTCATGTGTCTGTGTAACAGGTCTAACTGTATGCTGCTACTGCTGCTAATAGACCATGGCCAAGAAGGAGAAGGGTGTTTAGACCTCACTTAAGTTTTCATGGTCTGCATGAGGTGGAAATTGTAGAGTGCTACAAGGTGGATAGAGACACAATACAGGAATTCTGTAACCTCTGTCATTCTCAATTGACAGCCAGGACAAACCAAGGGGGGCTAATACATGTGGAGAAAAAGATCTGTGTAGCCCTTAGAATATTAGCTACAGAAACCTTCCTGAGACCAACAGGTGGTAAGTCCGGGGTATCACAGGCATCAGCATCCAGGATCTTATATAATTTCCTGAATGCTATAATATAATATGCTAGAGACTACATATATTGTTCCCATATATCTGAGGACACAGCCACAACTATGCAGGAGTTCTACTTGTAGCACACTAGCACACTACCCTGAAGTCTTTGGTGCTATAGATTGTACACACATTGAAATCAAAGCACCACCAGGGGAACAGGGAAGGGTGTACATAAACAGAAAGGACTTCCACTCCATTAATTGCCAACACATGTGTAATGCTAAGGTAATCATTCTGAATGTGTATGTTGGCAAACCGGGCAGTAACCATGACTCACATATCTGGCACAATTCAAAACTGTGACAGATGTTCCCTAAAGGGGTATCCCACAGGGTCATTTACTAGGGGATGCAGGTTATGCACTCAAACCGTGGCTGATGACGCCCATCAGAAATGCACACATACACCGACTGAAGAATGCTATAATGAGGCACACACACAAACATGAAATATCATAGAGTGTGTGTATGGGCTACTGAGGTCATCATTCCAGTGCCTAGATATGTCTGGTGGAGCCCTGCAATATAATCCCTGTACATGTGTTGAAATTTTCGCCATCTGTGCCATGCTTCATAACATTATTATGAGAAAACAGCTTCAGCAGGAACACCAAGTGGAAGGACTAAACATTTCACCACCAGTGGCAAGGTCACCTCAACCACACACAGGTGAAGAGTCAGAGGGGGAACCACCTGCTGATGTGGCTGTAGGCAGCTGTAGGTGTGCACAATATGCCCTGGCACTGGCCAAGAGGCAACAGATAGCAAACATGCTCATCAGCTAAGTGGCTAAAACCTTCATCTTATGCACATACATACAGTAACATTGATCCCAGGCAACAATCACAGCCTTTACCTACCCATGCAGTGGCTGCATACTGGTAGCATCAGAAAGAGTCAGCCCCAAATAAAAACTCTTGCAACGGTTGGACTTCCAAGGTAAGTGTTAAACCTGGAATAGAAAAATAAATGTCAAAGACACAAATGAATGGCATATCCTTGCATACTGTTACTTGCCAGTGTAAGTAAGTATAAGGTGGGTGATTTTTACAGCAATAACATCAATATGTGACAGTATTAATTGATGTCAGTACATGTTCTCTATCAACTAAAAGGTCTCATGAATCAAAAAGTCACACAATCATACCTCTCAAATGTACAGATTTTCACTGAATGACCAGAGTTTGGCTTCATAGTTTTTTACCAAAAAATCACTAAATATTGAAGTTAGAAAATAATAACATACATTTCAGTTTCTGACTTTATATCCCTCAGAAAATTCATGGTAATGCAAAACCTGTTATTCTAGCAACTTTTTAAGTTTGTAAGACCAAAATATTTCAAAATTGCCCTATTTCAGGGCCTTTGTCACACTTTTATGTATGACTTGGTCCAGCTTTCCCGGTCTAAGATGTTGAGAGGAATATAAACATTACAAAAACCTGTAAGAAAGTAGTACAATTTGCAAAAGAGCATCACAAACACAGATATATTAAGTACTCAGTCAGCTATGCAGCCAGTCCATCAGATAAAAGACTTCCATATCCCTGAATCCAAACAATAGAAAATCAAGGATATCATCATTTGCATAGGGTGCTGTGTTGGTGGCAGGAGGCCTAGGCTGACATGAAAGGTAGTGAGTGTGTGCATGAGTAAGTAAGAGAAACAGGCAGACATTAGGATAAAGTATCAAATAGTCACTGAGACAGAATAATCTATAAGCCTCACAAATGAACCATGTAACTGTTGTATGTGTATCTCTATGGGCACCCCAGATGAAACTGGTGTGTGAGTGTCTACAAGAACACAACCAACTATTTGCTAGCTATAAGTCCTGGTATGTTGGGCAGGTGTGAGCCATGCATGGTAAAGGTGACATTTCATCGTTGTTGGCCCCAACTGCGAGAACTGGCTCTACCAGAAGTTGCTCTGGCACATGCACTGCTGCTACCTGAACATGACTGATGTCTGCTGGCTGAGCAATATTCACGAGTATGCCCAGAACCATGACCCCATGGCCTACACCTCAACGATTGATGGAGCAGTGGAAGTGGTGCAACTACTGGAATGTGATTGGGCATGGTTATGTTGGCTGGCATCAGATGATGTGGCTGACCTATGTCCATGTGAATGCTGTCCCCCTCCAAGCAAAAATTCTGTCACAGACACCACCCATTTGAATGTGTCATTCAGCCAATCCTTTGAATCAGCAACACAGTGGAGATAGTCAAGCATGCCATCCTGTGCCACATCTACAATGTCAACCTCAGTGTCAGGTTCAAGCTCTACACCCCTCATCTGTGCCTCTGTTTGGCCACCATCATCATCAGAGTATGCTGATACTCTGACTTCAGGTGGTAGGAGTCCTATACTTCCACTGTCAGTATCACTTTGCAACAAACACAGGACAGAAATGAATACAACACTACAATTTAATATACACTAAAAAACTAACACTGTTGCCATTATCACAGATGGTACAACAATACGCACACACTTCTGACACCTACCTCACACATACGGATAAATCATATTTCTGTCAAATGCTCATTAGTACTCAAATAAAAATCTTTGGCTTACCCTATGCAGGTAATTCCACACTTTCTAGGGAGGATGGTCCTGGAGGAAGTTAAGTACAAGGTAAGGACACCATCATCATAATTCCAGCAACAAAGGGGGATCAACATTTTGCCCTTATATGTCCATTAACATACTTTTAACTGAAAATTGGCTAACATGTCCGACCAAAGGCCATGTGTAATACCCCAGAATGTGTAGTTAACTGTATCAGTAGGTTCCCCTCCAAAAAAATAATTCTGACAACTGAACTATTATTTTCAATATTTTACTATCCAAGAAAATGTTAACAATTGACATTTATAAGCTTACCTGGAAACTCATCCTGGGACGTACTTGTCATCCCTGAAACAGCAGCAGCACCAACATCAGTCACATGCTGTTGTGCACTTTCCACTGAGCCCTTTGCATCCCTGACAGTGGGCAGGAACTCTTCATTTGGTGTCAGTAATAGTTCTGTAGTAGCCCACCCCCACCCCTGTAGCCAGCTGTCCATTGGCCATTGCAGCTGATCTACTCCAGGCTGATGAAATCATATCAGTGGCCCTATGACACATCTGATCATAAGTTCTGGTGCACCCCCCCCCCCCCCCCAGCATTGACGATCACTATCTGGTTCCAAGTCTGCATTCTGCCAGCATATCCCCATGTCCTTCTCAAGCAGAAAGGCACCATGTCACTTAAATGCATAGACAATTACATTATTCTTAGAGTTACTGGGGGGAGGGGGTTGCAGGGGATTGGAATACTTGGGTGCCATAATCCTAGCTGACATAAAACAAAGAAGGATACAACACATAAATATCACATAAGTAAAACTCCTGCTATAAGCATACTATTATTTTTTCAGTATTAACCACTAGAAAAACACAAAACTTCAGGTATTAAAATATAAAAGGTTATGTGATTGTAACATGGATGGTGCAGTGGTGTAAGGATAGCATTGTTGCCTCACAGCAATTGGTTCTCTGGTTTGATTCTCTGCTGGGGTGCTTTCTCTGTGGAGTCTGCATGTCCTCCCTGCATTTGTGTGGGTTTCCTTCAGGTGCTCTGGTTTCCACCCATGTTACAAAGACATGCATCTGGAGCATTTCTCCCTGGACCTCTGCTGAAGACTGGCTTTATTCTAAGTCGGACTTTCCTGGTTAACAAATGATAAATTACAGTCACACACAAACCAAGGCTTGTTTCAAAAGAAGGAATAACAAGACCAAACCTTGTTAAACAAAGTTTTTGGTTGTGGCAACACTCAAATGTAACATGGTTCATCCACCTCAAAAACAACAGGCAAATGACAATTTGTACCAAGCAAGGAATAACATCAGTCACTTGTTATAAGTGCTTTCCAAAAATTCTCAAAATATGTGTACACATTTACAACAGAAAAGTAATTTATATACAATTGCCATTCACATCTATCTGTGCCCAGAATTCTCCTGGTGGGGTTTACTGGCCATCTTAGAAGCATAACACCCCTGTGTCATTGACAATGTAAAACATTGGCATTTCACTGAAATAACATAGAAGAGTGTAAAACAAACAGTTGTAACAATAACACTTGTGATGAAAGTTAATAAGGCTTTGTATCTGATAAAGTAAAACACCCTAACAAAAATGCCTATTTCATCAGTAAACTTCTAAGATGTGCATACAGATAAAAGTTGCATTTGCTAATGCATATACATAAAAAACATTTCCTATTAATGTGAGCAAATCTAGTAGGTAACTGAAAAATTCAGTTGTACCTTATCAAGATCAGAACTCTTCTGTGCAAATAAATCAAAATTAATAGCATTATTTTCCACATACACAACTCTCCTCACCTTCAGGTTCCCTAGCTACATGGCTACCTTTTATAGTGTAGATTCAAGCCTGTGAGTACAGTGAAAATGCAAATGAGATGTGAACTCATTAGAATTCCTGAATCCCAAACATATGGCTCCGTGTAGCAAGTATAAACAAAGTGCAGGGACTCCCTCAATGTTATTGCTAGTGGATTGCAACTGTGAATGATTAATGGTAGGGAGAAGGAAAAAAATAAAAGAAATTCAGACTCCCTTACCTGCAGTTGCACTTACAAAGTGTAGAAGTAATTGTTAAATGGATGTGAGCAGCACACATTTCTCAGTTTCTCTTCACTATTAGCCAAACTCCTCTGCCTTTGTTGAAAATTGCATATTATTGTCATTTAATATTCTCATACATTTCAAGGACAATGATACAAATTGCCTTACAGACTGCATGTCTGAGATAACAGCTCAGATAAAAGAAGAGTGGACACAGTACAAAGAGAAGACAGACCTGCATTGTTGCAAACAATACTCATACATGGTTTTGTGAAAAGTCATTGCACTAAATAAGTAATTAACACATGCACAAACAACTAAGAGTGTACAAGTGTTATATGTCCTGTTAATACTGTGGATGGACTTGCTTGTATGCACAATGATATGCATTCCTGCTGCAAAGCAGTTTCTGTGGCAAAGAGGAATAAGACACCCTTGCTGTGTATTGTAGGTTCATTGGTGTGATGGTTCAAATCCAGACTTGCATAAAAATCTGTAATATGTGCTTGAACTTATTTTGTAATGTTGTTTATGTGTTTTTTTTTTTAAATATAATATTTGTGTGACACATGGCTTAAAGCAAACATAATGAAATGGATAAATCAAGTAAATTTCATGTAACATACTTTTATGATAAAGACTGCTTAAATTACACTTGTGAATAAAGTGTGTGTGTAGCACACCTGGCCAACACAATGAATCCCACAGTATATACTATCTGTAGATCATAGTTCAAGTCCCATATTTATCTTTTATGGATGAAACCTAATAAACACTTCTTAGAAGGATAATACAAGGTGATCTTTGACTGTCACATTTGCGTGTTCCTTACCTTTGCACATACATGGTCTAATGGCCCACACAAGAAGTAGACATTCTTAATTTCAAAAAGGACACATTGTTACTTCTTTTGTTGACCCTCGCTCAATCCCACTAAGTCATGTTGTGCAATGGTCAGCATTAGCTGCAGCTCCAGACCACCTGCAGGCAGGAAGCAGACAGTAGACAATTTCAAGCACACTAAGTGACGCTGTGTAGTGGTCAGCACACATACATAGTAATTAAGGTGAAAATGTACAACTGCTGCTTAGTTTTTCATGTGGCAGCAGTTATAATAAATGGTTATAGTACAGGCGAGCCTTGGTTAAAATCCAGGTAAAGCCAAACTTTTCTTACTGATGTTCCACTTTACTTTATATAAAAATTAACAGTAGAAAATACGTATACATAGGGATAACTATCTATAGCATACTCTTTGAACATATACAGGATATCAGAGATATATTACATATTTAACTGTGAGTATCAGTATAATTATGGTTCTATAAATTGCACATTTAGTTTTTGAACTTTCATGACACACGCATTCATGTTTAAACACATAGCTCTTTAATGTATAACTAATGAGCAGGTCTGTCATACAAAATCTCAGTTGCAATGAGCACTCTGCACAGTAATGACTGTAAAAAAATACACATGCACCACTGTGGCAAGTGGTATAGGTTAATGCTGCTAATATAGGTGAGCCAGGGTTCTAATCTAGTACACTTCCAATTTTGTTGATGCTTGTCTACTCAATTTTAAAAAATATAAAACAATATAAACTTAATTATAAATAATAAGTATGTATAGCATTGGAGCTCATATGAATTATATATGACTGAAGGTATACTGACAATTATGTAATAATAATTGTTTTTTCTGGCCTCGTCTGGACTTCAGACTTCAGTCATTTTCACACGCACATGAATGTATAAACCAGTACCTTGTCAGGTGACAAATACATGGTTAACCCCCCACTTTGTCATATGCATTTATATATAATTAATGAGCGTGTCTGAGAAGCACTTCTTCTCTGGCAAGGATGAAAAATCACCTGTGTGGAAGAATATATTTTGAGTATTTTGAATAAGTTTGAATCCCACATTGTACAAATTAATTTTATCATTGTGTAAAGCCACACAACAAATGTGCCAGGTCATAAAATATATGCCTCCAATACATGTCTGCAAAGTTAAATCAAATAACAGTTACAGAAGCAACCAACTCATAAACTAATGCCAACTGTCAGATTAACCTTCCTGTTTCAACAACTGATTTCCTCTCTGTTTGACACTGTTTCTCTCTACTTAATGTCTCTTAAAGTTGGTTGGCATGGTTATTTGGGTTTGTACACTAGTATTAAATGTGATAACACAAATTTGTGGGAAAACACTCTCAACTGTTGCTGTTTGACCTGAGCAGACATATCTGGAGCTAGAAGGAAAGGTGTCCAATTTAGGGATCAAAGGTAGGGCGTGGAAGAGTCAAGAATCTTTACTGGACTCCTTGTAAAGTACCACAGCCAAAGGCTGCTGCAAGGAGATTATACCAAGTCACAGTACAAATCTGAGGATTAGAATAATCTGGCCAGGGCTGTCTGCAGTGTGACTGGCATTTCACACACTGAAGAGCAATGCAGAAACCACTTTAATGACCTCAAAAGGCACAAGCAGAATACACTCAACCAGTGGTTGGATGAGTTTAGGATAGCTGACATCCCACAGTTGTGCAAGAATACCGATAAAGATAATTTACATTAGACAGAAAGCTGTATATGGGCAAGACTCATATGCATAATGCTGTTCTCTTGTTCTCTTCTTTTCATTCTATGACCAACCAGGAGATAGCAGTGAACAGGGACGCCGATGTTGAGCATTTAGAAAAATGTAAGGAAGTAAGAGATATGTATGCAGCACAACGTATATATTATTTTATCTAAAGTATTGTTCTTCAGTATAGTAGTAGAAAATGCATATCTTAACTGTAAAAACAGGCATGCATGCTTCAGTCTGTAGCGTAATTCAATTGTAGGAATCAATTGTAATTGTGTAGTCAGACATTGTGGGTTCAAATCCCTCAAGTAACAAATATGTAGTAAAATCATTTAAAAATATTGCATAATAATTTCAACAAAATTGGCATATATGCCATGCTTTTAACTTAATCTGTATTATTTGATCACACATATGTGAAATGTATGTATATTGCAAGATTACATGGGGCAATCATCATTTTTTAGTTTTTAGTTGTTAAAAAGTACACTTAAATGTAAAAGTAGCACTGACACCCAATACATTTGGGACCCAAACTGGCAGTACTGCCCTTGCTGCTCCTACACTACCTGGCCCCTCTACATCAGGTAGCATTACCCCAGAAGCTGGTGCAGTGGTACCCTCAGGGTTTATTGACACCCACCAGGAGATGCCAGGCATGGTGCGTGAGGTAATGGAAAGCACCACTAGCACAAACTAGGGTGTATGGAGAAGATCCTTACTGGAATGCTGGGCAAATGTAAATGTCAAGTACTCCAACAGTAAGCTGAGGAGGAGGACAGTGATGACAGTTCTGAGGGTGAGGACTAGATTTTCACTTTCCCAACATTTGACAGGCAGGGACATTCAATGTCCCCTCTCTATCCCCAATCATAATGTCCTCCAACCTGTTGTATCCTCACCATCCCTGTCTCTTGTCTTGTTTGACCTGTTTGTCTGCATCACTTCTTCACTTACCATACTTACGTGAACCAAACATACCTACATCCCTTACCCAACATTCCTCTCTTACTGAAATAAAAAAAATAAAAAAACTCATAAAGGAGCACCTGTCCCAAAAATATTGTCTCATACTAGCTCTCCACTTCACACATGTGTATTCTCAACACACTTGGCTGGGTCCAATTTGCTATACAACATGACTGATTTGTTGTCACCCCTCTTTGTTGAGGTGACATTCCAAATTCAACCAACATTCTGTCCACATTCTTTTTCACTACTGAAGAAGTAGATAGCTATGGTTCTTTCCTCCATCCCCATTGCACATCCCTATATTGCTTTCCCTTTGTTCTTCACCCTGCTTGACCCCTGTTTCTCCACTTTCCTATCTACCCCATCCCCCAGTGAAGCCCTTCACTTTTTGTCCCCTGCATTTGCATGGCATTTTGCATTTGTACACCAATGACAAGTGATGGTAAGTGGCTGTTCATGCCCAATGGCATGGTATGGTTACCACTGCATAATGCTGCTTAAACCCACTTTGCTAAGGAAACATGCAGTTAAGGAAGAATAAAAGAACTTGTATTAAAAATGTCATTTAAATAACTATTTTATTTAGCCTGATGATTGTAACGATGGAACTCCATACATGTACTGCTGACATAAATCACTTGTGTACTGTTTGTTTATATACAGTACTTCATTGTAGTCATTCCCTCTCACATTTCAAATAAACATCACATGTAATTATTTAATTACTTCATGAACACATCTTTAAACATATTAAATAGAGTTGAATTTGAACCTTGTATCATCTGGTTTTAAGATAAGAGCTCAATGCTCTTACACCTACTGCCACAGAGTCAGCTAGACAGCAGGTTTGTTTTTTTAACTCAGTACTATCCAAAGTGCTGACTATTATGCCTCTCTACTCAGAGTGTTGACAGAGGAAAGCAAACCATTAGCACTCTCATAATTTTATCAGTGAAGCAAAGGCCTGCATTTGCTCTTCACTTATCTACCCTCCAGACAGGGACAGTATAAATACTTTTTTGAGGTTAGACAATTTATGACACATCATTTCCAATATGAACTCTATATGAACACTGTAGTGTCTGTTAGCTGTGTCTAAAATAGCCCAGTATTGATAAGTACTTCCCAGGTACAAGAAGGCTCCTTAAATGTGTGTATTACATGCTTAAACACTTTGCCATCAATCACTCCAAGCATCTGCTTGGCAGAGTGTTATGGAAAGTGTTTATTAGCATGCATTACTTGCATTTACTGCATAGTCTTCATCCCATTAAAGTGCATATAAAAACATAACCAAAGGGAAGGCACTTTTTAAAGGCTGAACACATATTTCCACTGTAGTCATGTGTTACCTACACACATGCAGTTGAAACTTGGTATCTCAGTTTTTGTTCTCAAATATCAACTACTCTACAGAGATAAATACAAAAAAGTCTTTGTTACATGCCATCTATATCTTTATACTGACAATACACATTTAGATTGTCTAATAATTGTACTAATGTAATCAGCAATTATTTGCAACTATGAGTGGTCAAATATGATCAGAAAAAAAATGTGTGTGTCTATAAGTGACAATTTAAACATGTAATGTACAGAACATACTGGAAAAAAATATCATATTTCTGCTACAGGCATTCCTGACAGCTGTTTGCATATAAATTGTATAGATGCCTCTTAAAGAATGCTTGCACATTGGGAACACAACAGGAAATACTACAACTACACTTAACACAGCACTTTCATAACAGAATATGTCAACCAGATCATATAATGGTGATGGCATCACCTATAAAGACAACTCGGACAAGGCAAATACATACATTAGTGGTGTTGCAATCATTACATACTATGCTTTGCAGATGGGGACTAAATAATTGCATGTGTGATAGATTAGCACAGCAGACACATTATGTGTGTGTCTCTATGTATGTGTAAGTGTGCTTGCATAGTAAGATGAACATCATTTTGTAGCCTACCATCACCAATCCAGTAACATGCAGAACTCTAATATCTTGACAGATGTACATGGCTACCCATTTGTTTCATACAGGTCTCCCAACATCTTCTTCCAAACATCCAGTGATGATGTTATCCGCTATAAATTGTACAGTAACATTGTTCAGACTTGCGCCATGGTGCTTGCAGTAAATACCGACTTCTCAAGTCAGTGTACTTAGTTAAGTAGGTGTTCCAGTCTCACTGTGATCAATTGGTGTGGTGTGTGTATGTGTGCATGCATGTGTGTGTGTGTGTGTGTGTGTGTGTGTGTGTGTGTGTGTGTGTGTGTGTGTGTGTGTGTGTGTGTTTGTCTAGTCAGAAAAGCATAACTTTGTGTCATACAGTCCCATGGAGTACAATTATTTTGACAATTGTACATGACTAAACATCCATTTTTTTCAGGCCTCCCACCATCTTCTGCCAAGCATCCAATGATGATGTCATCCACTATAAATTATCGAGCAACAGTATAAAAGGCAAACGTATGTTGTGGCACTTGTGTTCAATATTGAGTTCTCTAGTTATTGTAATTAGATAGGTTGAAGTTCTAATCTCACTGCGGCGTGTGTGTGTGTGTGTGTGTGTGTGTGTGTGTGTGTGTGTGTGTGTGTGTGTGTCTAGTCAGAGGATCATAATCTTTTGTCATACATTCCCATGGAGTGCACTTTTTTGACAATTGTACATGACTAAACATCCATTTCTTTCAAGCCTGCCACCATCTTCTATCAAGCATCCATTTTTTCAGGCCTCCAACCATCTTCTGCCAAGCATCCAATGATGATGTCATCCACTATAAATTATCCTGCAACAGTTTAAAAGGAAAACTATACCTTGGCACTTGAGTTCAATATTGAGTTCTCTAGTCATTGTAATTAGATAGGTAGAGGTTCTAATCTCACTGAGGTGTATGTGTGTGTGTGTGTGTGTGTGTGTGTGTGTGTGTGTGTGTGTGTGTGTGTGTGTGTGTGTGTGTGTGTTTGTGTGTGTGACTGTAACTGTGTATTCTCCAGTCATAAATACAGTCCCATAAAGTACACATTTTTGGACAGTTGTACATGACTACACATCCATTTCATTTAAGCCTCCCAAAATCTACTCTCAAGCATCCACTGATGATGTCATCCATGATAAATTGTCCATCAACTTTGCAAAAGTCAAACTTGTCCCATGGTGTTTGCATTAAATACTAACCTCTCTAGTCGATGTACTTAGTTAAGTTGGAGTTCTAATCTCACTCTGCCTAACTGGTGTGTCTGTGTGTGTGTGTGTGTGTGTGTGTGTGTGTGTGTGTGTGTGTGTGTGTGTGTGTGTGTGTGTGTGTGTGTGTGCGTGTGTGTGTCTGTGTGTGTGTCTGTGTTCCCTTGGTTAACATTCAAGCAACCATTTTACATGAGTATGAGATACTGCAATTGTCATCCTCTTCTCACCAGACACTGCTGATGTCATCAGTTATAAGTGCTGCCCAACACTATAAAAGCCACACTTGTGCTGTGGTGGTTGAGTTAAGTACTGTCCTCCATAAATAGGTAAGGGTTCTTTTCGCACTGTGGTCAATTGGTATGTGTGTGTGTGTGTGTGTGTGTGTGTGTGTGTGTGTGTGTGTGTGTGTGTGTGTGTGTGTGTGTGTGTGTGTATTTGTTCATTGGTTGGCATTTGAAAAACCACTTTATACCCACATGTGGTACACTGCTACTACTATCCTTTTCTCACTAGACACTGCTGATGTCATCAGTTATAAAATGCTGTCCAACACTATAAAAGCCATATTTGTGCTGTGACAATTGCGTTAAGTACTCTTCTTTGTAAATAGCTACGAAGGAGTTCTTTTCTCAGTGTGGTCAATTGGTGTGTGTGTGTGTGTGTGTGTGTGTGTGTGTGTCTGCATGTGTGTGTGTGTGTGTGCGTGTGTGTGAGTGTGTGTGTATGTGTGTGAGTGCTCACTTAGTTGAGATTCAAACGACCTTTTTAAACCAGCATGTGGGACACTGCTACTACCATTCTCTTCTCACCAGACACTTGTGATGTCATCAGTTATAAAGTGTTATCCAATATTATAAACTCCAGATTTGTACTCTGCACATTCCTTAAGTACTGCCTCAGTAAACAGCTAGGTAGGGGATCTTTTCTCACTGCAGTCAATTAGTATGTGTTTGTGTGTTTGTTCACTTGCTTGATATTCGAGAGATCATTTTACAGCAGAATGCGGGACACTGCTACTACCATCCTCTTCTCACTAATGCCGCTGATGTTATCAGTTACTAAGTGTTGTCAAACAGCATAAAAGCTGCCTTGTGCTGTGACATTTTTGTTAACTACTGTGCTCTGTAAAAAGTTAGGTAGGAGTTCTGTTCACACTGTGGTCAATTGGTATGTGTGTGTGTGTGTGTGTGTGTGTGTGTGTGTGTGTGTGTGTGTGTGTGTGTGTGTGTGTGTGTGTGTGTGTGTGTGTGTGTGTTCACTTGGTTGACATTTAAATGACCATTTTACACCAGCATGTGGGACACTACTGCTAAAATCTTCTTCTAACCAAACTCTGCTGATGTCATCAGTTGCAGAGCATTGTCCAAGACTCTCAAAGCCCAGCTTGTGCTGTGGTGCTTGCATTAAGTACTGTGGAAATAGGTAGGGGTTCTGTACTTACTGCAGTCATCTATGTGTGCATTCAACAATCACTATGATGACAATTTTAGAATGATATGTGAGACCATGCTATGTCAAACCCTCTTTCAAACATCCTGTTGTGGCAAACACTGATTATGTCATCCTATATAACATGTACTCTTACAATATTCAAGACAAACTTGTGCTATTCATAGGGTCAGGAGAATATCGATATCTGTGCAGTAACAGAAGCCTGGTTCGAGGCTCCCGAGAGCACCCCAGCACTACCAGGTTATACTTCATACCATTCTTTTTGGCCCCAAAACTCAGACAGAACCACAAAAGGAGGGGGAGTATCCATATTCATCAAATATATCAACACCTCCAGGTTAGTGGCACTGCACGAAGCATCAGAGACTATCCATGTGCAACTAACAGTGGGTAAAACTGCCTTTTAGTTTGTAGCCTGCTACAGACCACCCTCCCAAACTCAGGAACCCAACTCAGCTTTCCTGAGAACACTGGAGAATATGAAGGTCTCTCCAAACACCATTATATTGGGCGACTTCAACTACCCAGACTTAGACTGGGAGCACTACTCAAGCCCCAACACCCTCACCCAATGGTTCCTAGAATTTATAAACTCAAATGCTATGGAACAACTGGTCACCACTCCCACAAGAGGGGAAAACATATTGGACCTGATCATCACCAACAGGGGGACTCTATGTTCCATACCAGAGGTATACCCCTCTTTGGTAAGATCTGACCATAAATTAATCTCACTGGACTTCCATATCCTGTCCCCACCCCCAGCCAAGGAAACCACAGTGAAGAACTTCTCAAAAGCAAACTTCACGCTTCTCAAAACCAAGGTGGAATCATTCAAAGCCCCCAGGCCAGTGGAAAATACGGCCCAAACTGCAGAATCCTTTACAAATGCATTCTATGGACACATACAGAAATGCATGGATCGTGCTATCCCAAATAAAACCAAGACTCACTCCTCCAAAGGCAGGAGACCTGTCTGGTGGACCCCAGCCATAAATAAGCTATACAACAGAAGGAGGAAGCTACTACATGATAGAACAAAATCCCAAAAAGGGAAGGCATCTCTGATCAGTACTAGCAAGAAACTATGATCCCTCATAAAATCACCTAAGGCCAGCTTCAAAAGAAAAATTGCACAAGACGCTAAAGATAATCACAAGGCCTTCTTTAGTTATGTCAGGAACCTGGGTGGCAACTCCCAGATATGCTCTGAGTTAGTGCAAAATGACAAAAAATACACTGAACCCGCAGACATTGCCAACATCCTGGCAGACAGGTTCAGTGCAAACTCCCCCCCTCACCAAAAGAGCAGATGTCTATCCCAACAGAAAGTAGTCACAAATGCACAGGTGAGAGATGCACTCTCCAAAGCAAAAAACACAGCTTCAATGGGACCCAACGGTGTCCTGGGCTGTGTCTTACATGAGCTCCAAGAAGAACTGAACCCTCACATAAAATCACTGTTCAATCTCAGCCTTACTACAGGATATGTACCCAAGGAATTGCGTACAGCAACAGTGGTCCCACTCCACAAAGGTGGTGCCACAACGGATCCCGAAAACTATCGCCCTATAAGCCTGACTAGCCTGGTCTGCAAAGCTATGGAGTGTATCATCATGGAACTCATAGACAAAGACATTGGGAACCTTCAAACACTGGATCCTACCCAATTTGGCTTTGTTAAGGGCAGATCTTGCCTCTTGAACCTGGTCAACTTCTTTGAAACAGTCACCAAGGCCATAGATGAAGGGAAGGTAGTCCACACAGCCTACCTGGACCTCGCAGAAGCCTTCAACACAATACCCTACTCGGGCATCATAAATAAGCTCACCAGCTTAAATATCAACCCCTATGTCACAAGATGGGTTGCAAACTGGCTCAGGGATAGAACCCACATGGTCAGAATTGCAGGTGCCATGTCAGACTCTAAACCATTTACAAGTGGCATCCCACAAGGCTCAGTCCTGGGACCTCTCCTGTTCGGTATATATTTCTCTGAGGTACAGGCTAACATGGGAGGACTATGACTGACCAAGTTCGCAGATGACTGCAAACTGGGTGCCATAACTGACTCACCGACTGACACAAGCATCCTCCAAAATGGTCTCACAGAGATGGATAACTGGTGCCAGAGCCATGGCCTAAAGCTAAATGCCAAAAAGTGCATAGTCATCCCCTTTGGGAAAAACAAAGTGCCCACAAATTACCACATAGGTGGTAATCCATTAAGTACGGCAGAAGTAATTAGGGATTTGGGGACCCAAATAGATAGCAATCTCTCCTATGACAATCACGTTGCCAAAGTGGTTAGAAAGTCCTTCTATATAGCCCACCTTATCATGAAAGGGTTCACATCTAGATCAAGAGAGGTCATTGTGCCCTTCTACTCATCACTCATCACTCATCAGGCCCATAATTGAATACAATGCCTCATTTGGGATGTACCTTACCCGACACCTGCAGCAACTGGAAAGACCCCAAAAGTACCTTACCAAGAGGATCAAGGGACTCAAACAGATGCCCTATGCAGTTAGGCTAAAGAAACTCCATCTCTACTCAGTTGCTTACCGCCTACTCAGAGGCGACCTGTGCCTGACGTATAAAGCCATGTCCAACCCAGAATTAATGGACATGCTCCACCTCAGGAAATCCAAATCCCTTAGAGCTACATGCTCCAGGAACTTATACCTCAACACAGAAATAAATAGGACATGCTGAAGGGACAGATTCATATCCCAGAGGCTCCCCTCACTCTGGAACAAAATCCCAATCCATGTTAGGCAGAGCCCCTCAATGACCCTCTTCCAGAGAAATATTGACGAGTGGATTGGAGATCGTAGGTTTACCCATGGGATCTCTTCTGTGTCCCTAGTAGACAGAGGCACAGTAAACTAACCTTAAAAGGACTATCTTCTGTGACCTACTATACAGAGGCACAGTCAACTAATCTAAAAGGGTGGTGAAAGCCAAACACACTCGGGCTAGACTTATAAATGCCCTAGGGCAGATAGCCTAGTATCAACCTATGAACCTATGGCAGTAATATTTACTATTGTGTTTGCAAGGTACTTTAGCTACACAAATAGGTGTTCTGATCTGACAGCAAGCAGCATCTGTGTCTATACTTACAACTATCACTTTTGAGACAGTTTTACACAGAGATGTGGCTTCACATCCATGCCCTACACTCCTCAAAACATGCTCTCCTCAGCATACAATGATGCTATCATACTCCATAAAGTGCAATGTGACAGTGTTACAATCAGACATATGTGTTGTTGCTACTGTGACATTGCATGGCATTCATATTCTATAACTACACAGGTGTAATGTTCAAATCAGGGCAGGTCTACTGCTGTGTGTGTGTGTGCAGTAGGTGGTACATTATGGTCATTGTATGATCTTTGGAATCGCTCTTCATTTCACTACTACTTACAGAACCTTTCACATAGCCCCATGCATCCATCATCCTCCATTTTCCTCTGGCCACATGACATCCTTCCTGCAGAAGAGTGGAGGATGTCCTCATGTCAAATATGCATACATACATCACAAATCAGATTCCTTCCATGAGTCTCTGCAAGCCATCTCCAGATCACTACATGTGCGATTGCTACTTCTGTCATGGTGTGTTGTGGATGTCCCATATGGATAGTGACAGGCTGTTATGCAATCCAACAAATATACACATGCAGACAGTCTTACTGTCTTCCATAATATAGATATAAGGATTTAATATAGATATAGGAGTTTTTACACGGTATAATAATGGCTAGGATTTCATGTGATGTTGGCCATTAGCCTACTAATATCCTATGACCCTATGAGCAGTTGACATGTCAGTGTTGCTGTCACTGACATGTACTATACTGAGGTATTGATGTACAGTATGGTTGCAAGAGGGTTTACAATCTGTGATATGAGCTAATGCACTGATGGCTATTGCTGCCCTTAAATTACATGCTCCTTCTATAATAGATGAAAATGGGAGGAGATGTAAAAAAAGAAATAAAGGGCAACAGTACAATAAAGGAAAAATGAAGTAGAAATCACTAATATGGGATTCTTGCCACTTACAATGGGCCAGGCAAAGCACATAATAATACAGCTAGCATGTGGGTGCATAGCTGAAAATGGGAAGAGATGTAAGCAAAAAATAATTAAAAAAGGGCAACAGCAGAATAAAGGCAATCATGCACAAATTACTAGTAAAGCCCCTAACACTCACAGTGGCCATATCAAAGCCATGAGTAGTATAGGTAGCAGATGGAATGTATCATAGTCAGCCAATCATACTGGAAGCACCTGCAGCACAACAGTATAAAGTATGGAAACACCTTATAGTCTGTTTTTTCCCACATACTCTGCACCATTAGTGTACACATGTGGGGGAATTTCAACCTGAAAAATGTTAGGGACTGCCATTGCTTTGATCCATCAGTATGTGCTAGAGGCTGATGGTGGAGTGGAGGATAATGCTGACAACTGCCACAGACCAAGGAGGAGGAGAACAGTGTTCAGACCCAGGGCAATCTACCAGGAGCTACATAATCTGGATATAGTAGAGCGCTACAGGGTGGACAGAGACATACTTCAGCAAATCACCGAGTTATGCCAGCCTCAGCTCAGAGTCAAAACCAACAGAGGGGAACCCATACCAGTGGATACCGAGGTATGTGTACCCTTAAGAATTCTAGCTACAGGTACTTTCCAAAGACCTACTGGGGACATGATGGGTGTCTCACAAGCATCTGCATCCAAGGTATTCCACCAGTTTCTGGATGCCATGCTACCACATGCTGTTGAGCACATTTACTTCCCCAACGCCTGTGAGGAGAGGACCAGCAATATGTATCTCTTCCACCGTGTACCCAGAGGTACTAGGTGCCATTGACTGCATGCATATCTACATCAAAATACCACCCAGTGAGCAAGGTAGAGTCTCCATAAACCAAAAGGGATTCCTCTCCATCAACTATCAGGTTATGTGTAATGCCCAGGGCATTATCATGAATGTGTGTGCTGGCAGCCCTGGAAGCTCTCATGACTCCCACACCTGGCATTTGTTACAGCTGTACCAGGCATTTGCCAGTGGGAGCATCCTGTATGGCCATCTGGTGGGGTATGCTGGCTATGCACTGTAGCCGTGGATGATGACACCCATCAGAAATGCACACACACCCACACAAGAATGCCACAATGAGACACACGCACAAACCAGGATCATAATAGAGCATGTGTTTGGGTTGCTCAAGTCATGGTTCTGCTGCCTTGACATATCTGGTTGCAGCCTTGCAGTACTCTGCAGCCACATGTGCCCACATGTTCATAGTATGTGCCATGCTACACAATATGATTCTGCGGAAACAGCTGTAGCAGGAACAGTATGGGGAAGAGCCACACAGCCCACCACCCCCATTGCCAATGTCCCCACAGGTACAGACAGACTCACAGGAAGAGGCCCCTGAGCCTGCTCTTGTAGGCAGATGGAGGCGTGCCCAGTATGCTCACACCTTGGGAAAGAGGCAACACATAGCACACACACTGACACTGTAGGGTACTGGCTGTAGCTACACCTTACAAATGGCCTTGTCGGGCAAAAATGTACATAGCTGCTCTCATAATATTGGTCTATGCATCATACAACTAGTATTCCTCTGGTAAGGCACTGTGATGATCTGAGGATGTCTGGCACTAGGTATTACACAATAAATTGCTGTTTCGGACTACAGATATGTCAGAAAATGTCTGCTAAACAAAACAAGTACCATGAAGAAAGTTATGTGTACTCCTGAGAGGTATGGCTGTAGTAAACACAACCCTGTACTGTAGTACACCTATCTCTGGAATGGAGTCCCACCCTAACTATCGAAGGTCACACTGGGCATGATCCTACACTTAGATAATCACAGAACATGTTGGAACCCACACTGGAATATAAGACTGTATTGTGTATATATGTCCGTGAATACAGACAGCTATGTGCACCTCAACTGCCCCCCCCACACACACACACACATCAGACAGGATTACATTCAGCTAGCTGTAGGTGGCCCATATGTGATAACTGCATCTGTTGTGTGAGTTACACACACACACCACACACACACACACACACACACACACACACACACACACACACACACACACATATATATATATATATATATATATATATATATATATATATATATGTATAGGCAAAAGATAACTTATGTCAAGCATAGATGTGAGGAACTGAAAAACAGAAAGTGATACAGAGAGAGACACAGGGGGATACAGACAGAGTGAGTCACACACATAGATACCCTGAATGGCATACAGTGATGTCCTGCTCTGGGCAGTGGCATACCAGTTATAAACAGTTGCACATGCCAGCATAGAAGGTGAGCCCTATTGTGTAACAGTACTGAGATTGAGTTTATAATATCACATCACCTGCCTGTGTGTGTGTGTGTGTGTGTGTGTGTGTGTGTGTGTCCATAGGTCCAAGTATTAAGAGACTCTTCCCACTCAGTACACTTCACATTGCTCTACTTCACATGATCTGCTGCTTTCATTCACCTTAGAAGTACCATCGGACACTGACCACCTCTATAAGCATATGTGATAACTGCATAACACTATAGTACAAATAACTAGATAGGTAGGGCTTTTAATCTCAATATTGGTGACTGTGTGAGTGAGTGAGTGATAGTTGTGTATGTGAGAATGAGGGGATGTTTTTTGTAAGTGAAACAGTTTTAGGCCATTCCCACCCGCAACACTTCCCAGTACCCCACTTTATCAGTCCTGCTAATGGCATTTCACTTATTGGCACATTTGGTCAGTTGGCAACCCAGTAATCTCTGTAGCATGTGTGATAACTGCATAGTACTGTAGTAGAAGTCACTAGCTAGACAAGGGCTCTAATCTTAGATCTGGCAAATGAGTGTGTGTCTATGTTTGTAAAAATAAGTATTTTGATAAGTCTCCCACCAACTGGCCTGCTTTATCACTCCTGCTGATGTCATTCCCTGTATCAGCACCTTTGGCCAATTGTCAGCCCAGTAAGCTCCATAGCATGTGTGATAACTATGTAATACTTTAGTACAAATCACTAGTTAGACAGGGGTTCTAATCTCAGATCTGGCAAAAGAGTACATGTGCATGTTTGTAAGAAGAAGTAATTTGATAAGTTTCCCACCCACTGCCCTACTTTTTCACTCCTACTAATGTCATTACCCTTATCGGCACTTTTGGCCAGTTGTCAGCCCAGTAAGCTCTGTAGCATGTGTGAAAACTGCATAACACTGTAGTATAAATTACTAGCTAAACAGGGGTTCTAATCTCAGATCTGGCAAATGGGTGTGTGTGTATGTTTGTAAGAAATATTTTGATAAGTCTCCCACCCACTGCCCTATGTTATCACTCCTGATGATGCCATTCCCTTTATAAGCACCTCTGGCAAGTTGTCAGCCCAATAAGCTCTGCAGCATGTGTGATAACTGTGTAACACTATAGTACAAATCACTAGCTTGATAGGGGTTCTACTTTCAGATTTGGCAAATGTGTGTGTGGGTGTGAAAGTGTGCATGTTTGTAGGAGGAAGTATTTTGATAAGTTTACCACCCACTGGCATAATTTATCATTCATGCTGATGTCATTCCTCTTATCAGCACCTTTGGCCAGTTGTCAGCCGAGTAAGCTCTATAGTGTGTGCAATAACTGTGTAACAATATAGTACAAACAACTAGATAGGCAGGGGTTCTCCTTTTAGATATGACAAATGTGTGGGTGCATAAGTGTGTGTTTATGTTTGTGGGAAGAAGTACTTTGCTAAGTTACCCACCCACTGGCCTAACCCATAGAAATGCCCTGCCATTGTGCCATCCGACGTTAGTTCCTCATGCCCCAACAAGTAGAGCCATTGGAGTGATCCTTGGGGTGAACTGTCTATTACCCATCCATTCATCAAGATCTCTCTGCAACAGGGTCATCTAGTGCTTTGCTTGACATGTATGGGAAGTCTATTCCAGGGCATGTGCAGTCTCTTGGTAAGGAACCTGTCCCTCCAGCATGTTGTGTTGATTGTGATAATGAGGTTGAGGCTCCTGCAGTATGTGGTACAGAGAGATTGGGATGTCTTTAGATGTAGCATTTGTGAAAGAGCTGGGTCAGACATGGCTTTACAAGTCAAGTAGACATCACCTCTAAGTAGGTGATATGAGACAGAATAGCTGGAGTCTTTTGAGTCTATCTATTTAGGACGTGTTTAATGCATAGGATCCTCATTGTGATGTACTTCTGTGGTGTCTCCAACTGTTGCAGGTGTCTACTGAGGTACATACCAAATGGACCATTATAATTGATGATTGGTCTAATGAGAGTACACAGAGATGATGACTTCTTTCTTCCTGGATGCAAAACCCCTGGTAATGAGATGTGCCACATATAAGGATTTCCTGACCACAGTGGCAATGTGGTGGTTAAAGGAGAGGTTGCTGTCAACCTGTGTCCCCAGAGCTCTAATAACGCCTAAAGTGTTCATTGGGCTCCCATCGATGTGGTACTTAGTAGGAACTGAGATTTTACCAAAGGGGCTGATGATGCATTTTGTGTTGTTGAGCTTCAGGCCATGGTTTTCACACCAATCAGTGCTCTCAGTGAGAGCTTTCTGTAGAATGTCTACATCACTTGTGGAGTTAATGATGGCTCCCAGCTTGCAGTTGTCTGTGAACTTGGTCAGCCAGAGTTTCTTTGTGTTAGCCTGGACTCATGAGAAGTACATGCTGAACAGGAGAGTACCCAGGACTGATCCCTGTGGGACTCCACTCGTGACTGGCTGCCAGTCTGACTTGGAGCTTGCTACTTTCACACTGTGTGTTCTGTCTGTGAGCCAATTTGCAACCCCCATAGTGATATAGGGGTTGATGCCTAGTTTGGTGGGTTCATCTATAATTCCTGACTGATGAATGGTATCAAGAGCCTTGGCCAGATTGATGTAAGCTGTATGCAGTGCCTTACTATCATAGATAGCCCTGGTGACTGACTCAAAGAAGCCAACCAGGTAGAGCAGGCATGATCTCCCTTTCACAAAGCCAAACTTGTGGGGTCCAGAGTTAGGAGATTACCTATATGTTTCTCGATCAGGTCCCTGATGATGCGCTCCATAGCTGTACATATTAGACTCATCAGGCTAATGGACTGATAATTCCCAGGGTCTATAGTTGCCACACCTTTATGGAGAGGGATTACTGTAGCAGTGGGCCATTTGGGAGGGACAAAGCCTGAGGTGAGGCTGTGATTGAACAGGGCACACAGATGTGATGCCAGGTATCTTTGTAGTTCATGTAGAACACAGCCAGGGATAATGTGGGGTCCCATGGAAGCTGTATTCTTGCCCATGGACAATGCAGGTATAACCTGGGCAGCAGTAATCCTGGGTGCTTGGCATTCTGATTGTTTCCATAGGGGGGAGAGAGTGGTAAAGCTGGCACTGAATGTGTTGGCAAACATTTTGGCAATATCAGTTGGCTCAATATAGGAGGTAGCATTGTGCAGTAACTCACACCACTTCTGGCTATTGGCATGAAGGTTCTTGATATAACTATCAAAGGATGTGTGTTTGTTGTCAGTGTCTTCTGCAATCCTGCCATTATTGGTGGCTTTAGATGATTTCATGAGGGATCTCAAGTTGTTGTTGCGGCTAATAAGGGAGTTTTACCACTCTTGGGAATCTACCTTTTTTCTGCAACAGTTTCTTCCTTCTGAGGTACAGGTTATTAATGGCAGGGGACCACCAGATTGGACTCCAGTGTTTGGAGGAGAGTGTAATGGTTCTGTCATGTATGACTAGTTCCACGCATTGATGTACATGTTTGTACAGTGCATTTGTGTATGATTCAGCAGTCATGCAGGTATTTTCCATTGCCATGGGTGCTGTGAAGTTAGCCACCTCTGTTCTTATGAGCCCAAAGTCAGCTTTGGAGAAGCTTGTCAATGTGGTTACCTTTGTTGGGGGTGTGGATGAGATGTGGATTTCCATGGTGATTACTCTATGTTGGATCTGACCAGGTAGCGATTGACTACTGTCATCAAGCAATGGTCTCATATGTTAGTAATCAACACTGGGTGTCAGAATGAACTGGTCCAGGGCATTGGAAATGATGAATTCCAGGAAGCTTAGGACCAGTGTATTGGTGCTTGAGTATCTTTCCCAGTTGATGGAGGGGTAGTTGAACTCTCCTACCTTGAGAATGCTGGGTTGGACCTTCATAGGTTCATAGGTAGGTACTAGGCTATCGGCCCAAGGGCCTACACAAGCCTAGCCAACATGTTTCCCTGACTTACGCCACCTAAACATGTTATTTTCCTGTACCACTGTCGAGCAGAGACACAGAAGTGATCCCCGGGGTGTATTTCCTATTTCCCATCCACTCATCAAGATTTTTCTTGAATAGTGCTAATGAAGAACTTTGCTTGACATAGATGTTTAGCCTGTTCCATAGTATGGGAAATCTCTGGGACAGGAATCTATCCCTCCAGCATGTCCTGTTTATTGTGGTGACAAGGTTTACATCCCTAGAGCATGTAGCTTGGAGGGATTGTGATTTCTTTAGGTGTAGCATGTCCAACAGCTCTGGGTTTGACATAGCTTTATATGTTAGGCAGCGATCACCTCACAGTAAGCGATATGTTACGGAGTAAAGCTGGAGTTTTTTGAGATGGTCTGTGTAGGGCATTTGTTTGAGGCAAATAATCCTCTTTTGTGAGGTACTTCTGTGGCCTTTCCAGCTATTGCAGATGTCTTGTGAGGTACATTCCAAAAGGGGCATTGTACTCTATAATGGGTCTTATGAGTGTCGAGTAGAGGGGAACAATGGCCTCATTTTTCCTGGATGAGAACCCTTTTATGATGAGGTGTGCCACATAGAAGGACTTCCTGACTACTGTGGCAATGTGACTATCAAAGGAGAGATTACTGTTCACCTGGGTCCCAAGGTCTCTTATCACACATTCGGTGTTAAGTAGATTGCTGCCTATGTGGTAGTTCATGGGTACAGATTTTTTAACAAAGGAGATGACACTGCACTTTTTGGCATTGAGCTTGAGGCCATGGCTCTGACACCAGCCATCTGTCTCAGTGAGGCCATTCTGTAGGATGTCCACATCATTTGGGGACTTAACTATGGCTCCTAGTTTGCAGTCATCTGTGAACTTCATTAGCCAGAGTCCTTCTGTATTAGCCTATGCTTCAGAGAAGTAGATACCAAACAGGAGAGTTCTCAGGATGGAACCCTGTGGTACTCCACTTGTCACTGCTTTAAGGTCAGATTTGGAGTTTGCAACTTTTATAGTGTGGGTTCTGTCAGTGAGCCAGTTGGCAACCCATCTTGTGACATAGGTATTTATACCTAGTTTAGTGAGTTTAGCTATAATTCCAGAATGGGGGATGGTGTTGAAAGCCTTGGCGAGGTCAAGATAGGCTGTGTGAACCACCTTACCCTCATCTATGGCTTTGGTGACTGCATCAAAGAAGTCAATCAGGTTCAGGAGGCATGATCTACCTTTCACAAACCCTAACTGGGTGGGATCCAGAGTTTGGAGGTTACCAATGTCTTTGTTTTTGAGTTCAATGATGATACATTCCATGGCCTTTCAGACCAGGCTTGTCAGGCTAATAGTTCGATAGTTCCCTGGATCAGTGGTGGCTCCCCCTTTGTGGAGTGGGATAACTGTTGCTGTGCACCATTCAGTGGACATAAAGCCTGATGCGAGGCTATTATTGAACATGGTGCTTAAGTGGGGAGCCAGTTCGTTCTGAAGTTTGTGTAAAATGCAGCCTGGGATGTTGTCCAGTCCCATGGATGCTGTGTTTTTGGCTTTAGAGAGTGCAGCTTTTACCTGCATAGTTGTGATTACGGGGACTCTGCATTCTTCCTGTATAGATATAGGCCCTTTAGGGGGTGGGGGGTAAAGTTAGCACTGAACCTATCTGTCAGGGTGTTGGCAATATCAGTTGGTTCTGTAATTTTCTTGCCTTTGTGCTGTAACTCAGAGCACATCTGGGTGTTGCCATCGAGATTCTTGACATTGCTATAGAATGCTTTGTGGTTGTCCTTAGAATTAGTGACGATTCTGTTTTCATAGCTAGCTTTGGAGGATCTTATAAGGGATCTCAGCTTCTTACTGAGGTTGACCAGGGAGCTCCTCCACTCATGGGATTTTACTCTCTTTTGCAACATGTTGTCCAGTTTGTTTATGGCAGGGGACCACCAGATTGGCTTCCTTTATTTGGAGGATAGCATCTTGGCTCTGTTTGGGATAGCACAATCCATGCACTGGTGTAAGTGCTTATAGAGTGCATTTGTGTAAGATTCAGCAGTTGTAATTGTATTGTCCATCTGCATGGGTGTCATGAAGTTTACCACTTCTGTCTTAAGAAGCATGAAGTTGGCTTTGGAGACATTTTTTACCATGGTTTCCTTAATGGGGGGTGGGGGCAGGATGTGGATATCAAGTGTGATTAGCTTATGGTCAGATCGGATCAACGAGGAGTTGACTACAGGTGTGGAACACTGGTCACTCATGTTGGTAATGACTAGGTCTAGGATATTGTTGCCCCTGGTGGGGGTGTGGATAAGTTGATCCAGCGCAATTGGAGTTTATGAAATCCAGAAAGCGTTGAGATAAGGAGTTGGTACATGAGTAGTTTTCCCAGTTAATGGTGGGGTAGTTGAAGTCGCCCATTATTAGGGTGTTTGGTTGAACCCTTATATTTTCCAGTACATCAAGAAAAGAGGAGTGGAAATCCTGAGGCATGGTGTGGGATCTGTAGCAAGCTACAATTTGCATTGCAGTTTTGCCCAGAGTTAGTTGCACTTGGATAACCTCGGATGCATTATGCTGAGCAACTAGCCTGGAGGTGTGGATATCTTTAATGAATATGGACACACCTCCATCTTTGGTGTTTTGGTCCAGGTTACATGGCCAAAAAGTGTGGTATGAGTTATAGCTTGGTAGTGCAGGGCTGCTCTCTGGAGCCTTGAACCAGGTCTCAGTCACTGCACAGATATCGATGTTCTCCATTTTAAGGAGTGCCTCGAGTGAGTGCATTTTGAGATTTAGACTTCTAGCATTGAGGAGCATTACCCTCAGTTTTTGCTTGCCTGTTCCTGTTATGGTGGTGAATTTGTTATTTGAACCCTGCCTAAAAAAGGCACTATAGGGGCAGCAAGAGCCTTAGCCAGTATATGGAATCCCAGGGGTGACAGGTGTAGGCCATCTGTGGCAAAGCATCGTGGTCTGTCGACCATGTCATCCCAAGCATACAGATACTAGATCCCCTTAGAATGACACCAGAAGCTTAGCCAATTGTTGAAGTCAATCATTTTGTCCTTGTACTGTGGTATCATTCAGGGAGATGGTAGAATGCTACTCAGGGCTAGGGTCATACCTGCTTGCGCTACAGGATCGGAGAGCTCTTCCATGTCTCTTTTCATGTAGTCCAGGGAGGTACGTCTCAGGTCATTCACACCAACATGGACAATGACAGAGTCATATTTGTACTTGCTGTGGAGTGACCTGAGTGATTGGGTTATGTGGTGGATCCTGGTACCCAACAGGCAGCTGACAGTAACCTTCTCCTTGTTTAGCCTGGTGAGTGGGACATTAATGTGCCTGACTATAGAGTCACCTATGACAAGTGTGTTGGGTCCATTGTTTTGCCTTATTGGCTGTGGTTGAGTGGCACACTGAGTCTGTGGGCTATGTGTCATTTGGGTTGTGTTGGGGGATGACGGTTGCTTGCGTTTCTGCTTTAGAGGTCTCTGTTGCTTAGACAAATTGTTATTTAGAGCCTCCACAAATGTTTTTGTGTTATTATGTGTGGATTTTGGTGGTGTAGATTTAGTGAGACTATGTGATGAGTGTGGTGTGGTGCAAATCATTACCTTCTCCTCATGACTGTCAAGTTCAGTCTTGGATGGAGAGAGCTTTACTTCCAGTTTGGCTAGATAAGTGCATCTCTCACAGGTTGTAGTGTTGGGTGGTAGGAGGAGAGGGTTGTCTGTGTACATGAGGCAATTTCTACATTTCCTGAAGATGCCCAGATTCATCAGATAGACAGGAGAGAACACTGGGAGCTGACCCTTGGACATGCTTGAATAAAAAACTATTTTCCTCTAGATAAGTGAGGAAAGTGAGTGCAAGAGCTGTTTTTCTTTAAGCAAGTGAGAAAAGTAAGTACAAAAACTGTTTTCCTCTAGGTAATGAGGAAGATCGAGTGCTATAGTACTTGATAGATTCCAGGGTGTGGAGGAATGTGGATTGAGAGTCTAGGGACATGGATGGGGACCTATAGCAGGCTAAGACCTGGATTGCACTATTACCCAATGTCAGTTGTACCTGAAGTATCTCAGATGTATTATGCTGGGATATTACTCTGGATGTGTGCATATCTGTTATTAATATAGAGACACCACCACCTTTGGAGCTGTGGTCCATGTTTTGGGCCTGACAGGTGTGGTATGCGTTATAGGCTGGTAGTGCAGGGGTGCTGTCTGCTGCTGTAAACCAGGTCTCCGGTACAGCACAAATGTCATTGCTCTCCATTGTAAGGAGTGCTGTGAGTGGGTGCATCTCAGGATGTAGATGTCTAGTGTTGAGCAGCATGGTCCTCAGATTGCATATATGTATAGCTGTTACAGTGGTAATTTCATTTGGAACACTGCCTAAATTGGCACTATAGAGGTGACAAGGCACTAAGCCATTACCTGAAAACCCAGGGGTGGCACATGCAGGCCTTCTCTAGCAAGCCATTGCAGTCTTTCAAGCATGTCATCCTAAGTAGACAGATACTGGATCCCATGAGAGTGACACCAGACACTTAATCCAATTGTTGAAGTCAATCATTTTTTGTTTGTACTGCAGTATCATTCTGGATGACAGTAGTATACTGCTCAGGGCTACTGTCATACCTGCCTTGCCAACATAATCTGAGAGTTCCAGCATATCTCTTCTCATATAGTCCATGGAGGTGTGTCTCAGGTCATTCACACACACATGGACGGTGACAGAGTGATACTTTTAGTTGTTGTGGAGTGACCTGACTAGGTATATTATATGTTGGATTCTGGCACCTGATAGACAGCTAACTGTTACCTGCTCTATGTTCAACCTATTGAGTGGGACATCTGCATGCCTCACTATTGAGTCACCTATGATTACTGTATAAGGCAAGGTGGTTAACCTTTGTAGCTTAGATTGAGCATCACACTGTGTAGGTGAGATATGTGTCCTGTGGTTTGAGCTGTGTTGTGGTGGTTGAGTGGGTGTCTATCTTGTTGGTCACTGCTGTTTGGGTAAATGTCTATTGAATGCTTCTGTGAAGGTGGATGTGTGGTTATTGTTTGTATGTCAGAGCTGTGATAGTGAGTGTTCTGGAGGGGTATGTGTTTCATGTGGTGTGTTGCAGGTGTTGACCCTTCTCTTTCTGGCCGCTGGAGAGTGCATACCACCCAATTCAGTGATATAGGGGTATACCTCACAGGTCTGAGTGTTGGGAGCTTAGAGGAGAGGGTTGTCTGTGTACATGAGACAGTTGCAACAGTGCCTTATAATGCCCAAGTGAACCAGGTTAATTGGCAAAAGCACAGAGGACTGCACTTTAATCATGCCAGGAGGGGTGATAATAACTACTAAGTACTGGAGCTAATTCTGTGTGGAACAGGAACAACTACTGCTGATAGCTCTCAGATGTGCTAGAATAATAGATAAAAAAAAACTATTGAAGTGCAAAGCTATTAGGCTATTTGAAGTGCAGGAGAGAAAGAACTATCAAGATCTAAGGGAAAAACTGAAGGCAGACTTTATGGCACCTGTAACAGTTTACCTCAGCTGTGCAGTTCTCAGCACCTTTGGCCAGTTGTAATCCCAGTAATCTCTGTAGCATGTGTGATAACTGCATAACACTATAGTAGTGATAGGTAGGGGTTCTACTCTCAATACCAGCAACTGTTTGTGTGTGTATGTGTGTGTGTGTGTGTGTGTGTGTGTGTGTGTGTGTGTGTGTGTGTGTGTGTGTGTGTGTGTGTGAGAGAGAATCATATACTGTGTGGGTTATACCATTTTGAGTTGTGTACCACCCTGTAAAGTTCCCATCACCCTACTTTACTAGACCTGCTGATGTCATTCACATGAGAAGTACCTTGGGACTAGGTGAAATCATGTAAGCTCTGTGGCGTGTCTGATAACTGTGCAGCACTTATAGTAGGAATAACTAGATAGGTAGGGGATCTCTTCTCAATACTGGCAAATGTGTGCACGTGTGTGTCTTTGGGTGCAGATCATATCCTGTTTGGCTAATACCATTTTGGTTTGTGTACCAGCCATGCCTGTTTACCACCTCCCAATGGCATTACTTTATATAGTGTGGTAACAGCATCTGCCTCACATGCAGAATGTTAAAACATTGTGCAGGCCATATCAGTCCTTTGTACAAATGTCTATGGAATATTCAGATGTTTGCAACCTATATGTGGTCTGTGACCCTTAACAATGCCCATGTATGTGATATTGTTGCCAAATTGACCACAGTGACTGTAGTGACACACATGCCAGGATCAGGCATTATATCTGACTGAAACATCATGCTCATACAACATCTGCTACACTATCACTTGCCCAGGCTTGTAGGAACAATACATGACTCCACATCCGATTCCTGGTGGGTTATCTCACCATCTATGAAGGCATTCAGAACATTACGTGTTGTAAGAGGTAGTGTGTTATGTCCCATGCATATAATCTATATGGGGCATGCCATGTGTATGTAGAGGTACAGTACATCAAGGTGGAAAAGTAGGTTTACTAATCTGTCTGTTGCCAACTGTCTTAATGTTCCTGTGTGCACATCCCCTGTGTCAGTCCTTACTGTGTGTATGCAAAGGATATACTATTTTGTCTCCCTGTTCCACCCAGTGAACTCAGGAATACATACCAAAAACCTGTCATACACAGTATCATGCATATTTTCATCAACTGCACCAGGGTTGAGTGTATGGGAAAGAAATGGCAGGGCCAACAGGTGTTGACAGTTGAATCTGTTGCAGTTAATGTAATGGCTATGCTTGTGATGGACCTGCTGACAGTACTGCAGTAACCTGTTATGTATGTATGAGCCTGTAGTACTACACAACCCTGAGCTGACACATCTGAAGGCTACCTGGCTGTGACAAGGGGTATGTATGCAAAGTCAACCTGTCTGACAGCAGTGTCTCTCACACACTGTTGCATGAATACACATTTGGTACATGTACATATAAAGTTGTACATTGCCTGTGATACGGTCGGTGTAGTCAAACTCTGCCATACTCCCTCTTGGGAATGTCTGCAAGGCCACAGCCTGCAGACACGCATACACCTTGAACACAAACAGAATACAGCATGTCAGACTACTTTCAGTCAGTGGTACTAACAGCAATAATTCATCCTGGCTAATAAGGTACATACACCTGTCTGTGTACACATAGCAAATGCAAGCAGACAACACCTTACATAGTATTACATAGCTACAATGTACTACATGCACCCTGTGCATCAGACCCAAAATAGCATGTCCCTGCATTGGTGGTATGGATGACAGGGATGTGGCACAGGTATCATCATATGTACAGGGTATGGTGTGATTTGCCAGAGGCCTAGGCTGGGCCATATGGTTGACACCATGTGTCCGTGTTTGGAGGGGTATCCAATAGATGGGCTGTGCAGGGGTGCTGTATGTGTCTGTAGTTGACCTGCCTGTGATACAGATGTGTGTGTGTATGTCTTCACACAGTCACGCCATGTGGCTCCCCTACACAGGGGTACATTGAACAGCTGTGGACCGTACATGACAGAGTGTCCAGTTCACCATCTCTGGCCACGGACACGGGAACTGGTCCTGCCAGGTGTATCACTGGCACCACCAGGCCCAAGGCCAGATGCAGTACTGCTACCTGATGGTGACTTCTGTCTGCTGGATCTGTGCCCCTGATGGGACAAGTCAGGACTGCATGCCCATGGTCTGCTCCTGTGTGATATGGACAGCAAGCCCCCCTTTGGTAGTGCTGGTGTCACTGCCAGTATGGGACTGTGAAGGTGCATGGCCCCGTAGATTCTCAGCTGTTGTTGGTGCTGACCTACATCCATGTGGACAATGCCCATCTCCCACCACAAGCTCTAGCACACACATGTCATGGTCGAGGATTGCCAAGGTCTCACCCCACTGTCTGTTCATGACCTCAGTATTTTGACCTGTGGCCTCAACAAGGTCATGTATGTTATCACGTAAATCAGGAAGACTTGCATCCACCACCCTGTGTATTTGCCTGGTGTGGCATTCACTATATGCCTGTGCATCCATGACAGCCTGAAACATGCGTCTGGTGACTCCTGCTATGGCACTTGTGACAGCGGCTTGAGGAACAGTTGTCCTCCTCTGAACACCCCTGTCCATTTGTCTGTGTGAGACCTCACCTACACTCTGGCTATGGCTAGTGTCTGCACTCACACCTGCCATGGTCACCACACTAGCCTGTTCAATGCCACCACCTGCCAACTGTCCATTATCTGTGGCCACTGGTAACGGTGTATGTGTGGGCATTGTCACTATGTGCAGGGATGGTTTGGACAAAAGTGGGATGCCAACCAATGGCACAGATTCAGCCTTTGACAACCCCATCTGTACCTCACTATTACTATCATCATTGTCAGAGCCTGTAGAGATAATGACATCAGTGTCGAAGCGGGAGGGATCCCGAAACCCATCACCACCTGTGAGAGGAAGACAACATATGTACATTAATACCTGCACTTTGAGGTTGGCTGGTACACACAGGCACACGCACATGCACACACACACACACACACACACACACACACACACACACACACACACACACACACACACACACTTACAAGTGAGGTGGCACAAATCTGTAAGACAGATCACACATTACCCAAATGGTGACATGCATGACACACGACCCTCAGCATCATGCATTGCAGCCAGTTTTACTACATGTAACTAACAATATAGAGCTCTGGGATACGTGATCAGTGTTAATAGGTGATAGCACTTCCCCAGCACATACTGCACCCATGTACACATCATTGCTGTTCACCTTTATAGCACAGTGGCAAGTACTAAAGAACATACCTCACAACTGTACAGATCCTCACAGGATGTGTAGATGTCTGGCTCATATGTTTGCTCTGTTTCTCATAACCCCTGTGTTTCTATGATACACAACTGGGATGATCTGAGGAGTGACATCACTGATTAATGACATACATTTGAGTGCCAGACCTCCAAACCAGCAGTAAATGTAAGGTCACACACTTCCTGTTGTAACACCAACCTTCTAAGCTTACATTGGATATGATAAGTGTACACAATCCTGTTAACGTGCATTGTTCTTGTAATATATAAGATGAGACCTTGATAATGCATTCAAATATGTTACCCACTTTTCATTTGACATATGACCTGTGCAATCCAATTGATAAGCAAACAAATGTGTTACATGTAAAATATAATGAATGGGATATGTACAATATGGTGGTTGGATAAGTGTGCATGCCCTTAAAATGATACTTTGTTGAAACACCTTGTAAGTGACTTGCAGCATTCACTCTTCTTGTGAAGGTGTCTATCCGCATGGCACAGCTTGACTTGGCATTATTTGGCCACTCTTCCATGCAAAGATCACCCAGCTCTGTCAGATTGCAAGGGCAGCTCATGTGCACAGCCCTCGTCAGGTCACACTGGGGTTTTTCTATCTGGTGTAGGTCTAATGTTCCAGACATAGGGACAGAATGTAAGTATTGCTGTTATACATTTGGATTAATGCTTGTCTAACAGGGTTTGTGTGGACATGGAGTTCCTGGGTGATTTTAACTCTGACAGTGTTATGTGTTTGATATAACTCTCACCTGTAGGACTATCTGAAGAACCAGAATTTGGACTCCAATGTTTGGTGTGTTTCTCAGACATTTTTTGTCTTTGGAAAATCAGTAGCATACTCTGGTGACTGCAGTCAGTAACTGCTAGCATCCATTTGTGTTTCTTACCTCATATCCCTCAGAAAAGATAGGTCACAAGTAACCCTGTTACAACAGCAGCATTCTCAGTTTATAACAACAATATTTCAAATATTCCCCTGTTTTGGGGCCTCTGTCCCGGAATTATGTCAGGCTTTGTCCAGATGTCATGCAGTAAGAGGTTGATAGGCATGGCATATGATTATTTAGTGCCTACATTCCTGACATTATTCCAGTGATGTATCAGACTGCCAGACATGTTATGTGGAAGAGGCCTTATATATAAGGGGAAAGCCTGAACATTCTGTGGGACTTTATACAGTTGAGAGGTCTGTGTATTTCTAGCAATTGTTGACAAGACTGCCAGGACTGTGTAGCAGTGTATTGTGTCAATGGTATTTGACCTGAGTAGGGAGGGGAGTGGATGTATGTGTTATGGCTCCTTTTCTATCTGCCTGTGCATGCTGCTTCTGTTTCTGGTGGTGTATTGGCTGTATATGTTTGTAGGGGCAGACTGAGACATGTCCCATACCACAGTCAGGCATCATAGTCCACTGTGAATTTGGCCAGTATATGTGGGGGTAGTGTGTGAGTGACAAACATGTTGAGATGTTTTTCTTTACACAGTCCTTATACTGCACTGTTCCTTTGATTCACCGGTATGTCACTGTGACTGTGGTTGAATTGGTTGTGGGTATGGATTGTCACACTGGTGTCTGTTTTTCAGTGCTGTTACATCCCTGTAGTGCCTGATATATTTGCAAATACATGTGTAATTCCCCATAGCAGATTTGGGTTAGTGTTGTGTCAGTGTGAATGTAGTTTGGACAGTGCTTGGTGAAATGCTTAGCAGCTGACTGTAGTTTCCCTAATGTGATGTTATATCCAGATATTTGTAGGACGTAGTGTTGCCTGGCCCCCATAAGTGTTGTGTATTTCTGACACATCCATAGGCTGATGTGAGGATTTCAGTCACTAACTAGTGAGAAGTAATTGAGTGTTGGACTTGTGTTATTTCAGTCAATATATGTTAGGACAGACATGAGGGTGTTACTGCAGCAACTGTGTCAGCTTATCTACTCCAGTATTTCAGATATGTCCCTATTTCCATGGCTTTTGCCCCTCACTTTGCCAGGCCTGGCACAGGTTCATAGTACTGAGGGGTTCTGAGCCTACCTTGGAACTGTCTGGATTGTTGCAGGTAGGTTCAGGTTTATTGCTGATATTTGTGGTATCTTCTACAGATGCATTATTTTCAAATCTCTGGTAAATCACTATGAGGATCTGAAGAATTCTAATAGTAAATGATGACATACATTTCAGTTTCAGAACTCAAATCCTTCAGAACACGCATGCTGAAACAAGCCCTGTCACTCTGACAACATTCTGCATTTATTAAAGTGATATTTGAAATATGTCCCTAGGTTTGTCCCATTGTTCCCCCATTTGGACAGCCTTGGGCAAGGTTTCCTGCAGTAAGGGGTTGGTAGGTATGGTTCTGAGGTATGACTCCACTTCATGTTATGAGTATATATATATATATATATATATATATATATATATATATATATATATATATATATATAAATATTTGTTTTTCTATATATGTATAATTTATACACATATATATATATATATATATATATATATATGTGTATATATATATATATATATATATATATGTGTGTGTGTGTGTGTGTGTGTGTGTGTGTGTGTGCGTGTGTGTGTGTGTGTGTGTGTGTGTGTGTGTGTGTGTGTATATTATATGTATATCACTATTTGTATTATGTATATATTTGTCCATATACATGCATCTCAATACATATATACATGTGTATATGTATTAATATGAGGCCTGGCTGATTCTATGGAATTTTTCCCTACTGTTGAATGAGCATATGTTGGAAAAAGCATCAGCAGACCTGTCCTTACAGCTCAAATGGTGTAGTAATACATTTCTCTGACTATGGTGTACAGGGCTCTGGGTTCAAGTCATGATAGTGTTGGTAATTTTGTTGCTCTTGCTCCTGCTTACTCACGCTTATACCCACACTAATTCTTTAAAAGAAAAGAGAAAGGGGTGATAGGAAAGTGGTGGAAAAGGGGCTCAAAGAGGGAAGAACAGTATGAACGATAGCTATGGATAGGCAGAAAGGATGTACAGAATGTCCATAGCTGTCCATTTCTTATACAGCAGCAGCTGTGCATTTGTACAGAATTTGGAGGTGAATTTGGACACACAAATCCCAGAGAGAAAGGGGTTAGGACAACAGAAATGTGTTGTTAAACCTGCTAAGCATATCTGAGCATTGTTAACTATTGCTCACAGTTCATTCTCAGAATATACCACACTAATGACTTCATTTAGTAAGTGTATATGATTTTCATTACATGGCATGACTGTATGTGCTTTCATTATAGCAGCACGGGGTGTAGCTATATTGTATGGGACACGTGTATACATGGGTGTTTTCACATGTTATATGCACTCACACATCCATTTTACACCAGCTACACTAACCTGGGTGATAACTTACCACATATTTTAATATGAACATAGCACTTTTAACACTGCTTTCCCATGTAAGTTTGGATTGTCTGTTGTATTACTTGAACCATGTACACCTGCATGCAAAGCTGGGATGCTGACCACTACACTATCTTGGTTTGGGAATTTGAGCTGTATAGTTTTATTTATCACCTATTGGATATTAATATTATTTTACTATAGTAAATGGAGAGTATTGTGGTTTTCGGCCATGTCATTGAGGACTGCTGTCATGACATTATGACATACATTTCAGTTTCAGACTTGTGTCCTTCTGAATATTGATGCTAATGCATAACCTGTTTTCTATCAACTTTCTGTCTGTCCTCTGTGCAGATGGGATTACACCGGTACTCAGGCTGTGGTTGACTACACTGCAGAATGGGTCTGAGAGCCAATGCCTGTGTTCATGTTGGATGCAGCCAGGAATGGTATCAGGCCTATGGAGACCTCTATGTGTTGCCTATGAGAGGGCATTACAGACCTGCTTCCTGATCATGAGGGGTGGGAGCAGATGCTGTCCATGCACATGTGTACCTATGGGGGATGGGGAGGTGATGTTTACACTTCACCTGTCTGCAGCCGTTTGCCTATATCAATGGCATTTGTGTATGTGGTGTCATTGACTACCACTATGGAGCAAATATGTGTGTTGCCTCTGGAATTGCAGACACACGTCTGGAAGGCCTAGTGATTGGCCTTGGTGTATATCTCCAGTTTGCACTCAATGACTGCCTTAGGGTACATCACCTGTGACCTTATTTGCTTGTGCAGAACAAGGTGACATGGCTTCCAATGAAGCACCTGTTCCTTATTGGCCCATCCTGCGATTATTTCCACCTATGATGGTAGTTGTATATTGCTGCTATCCACCACAGGCATTCAGCCTACCTTGAGGGGGTTGATGTTGTCCTGTCGGGTATTGCTAAGGCCATACAGCTATGTCGATGCCCACATAATATTGTGGTGTTGGCCTGGACACTGCTGCTAATTCCAACATATGGGATGCCCTTCATGTAGGCCTTGCCCATTTTCCTTGCCTTTGCAGGGGACATTATGAAGGTGTGAGGGCTACAGCTTCACAGACAATAGGTGGAAATATCTCACAGGACAGAACGTGTGAAGAAAGGCCAACAACATGGGGGAAAATGCTCCAGAATTGGGTACCGATTGTATGTCATTAGTGCTGTTATGCACATAGACAGTTGCTAGATTGACAGGGTTCATCTGGACATTAATTTACTGGGTGACTTCATATCTGACATATCTTGATATCTTGATATGCCTCTGACATACCTCTCAACTGACCTGTTGTCCACAAACTGACCAGATGTTTACCTGTTATGCTTGGTCTGTTCTTCAAACAATGTCTGTTTTTGTGGTGTTGGTAGGATAATGTGACAATTGTAGTCAGTAACTGTTGACATCCATTGGTGTTCCAGACATCAAATCCTTCAGGGATGTTATGTTACAACAACACATGTAACACCAGCTACTGTTTCAGTTTGTAACACCATTATGTGTGAAATGTCCCTGTTTCCAGCCCCCTGTCTCACAAGTACGTCATGCATTGTTCAGATGTCCTGCACTATGAGGTGCAGAGGTGTGGTATATCATTAATTACCAACTGCACTCCAGTTATCATGCCAATGACCTGGCAGACTCCTGGCCATTATATGCAGTGGTGGCCAGGATTATGGTTCCACAACCTGATAATTCTGTGGAAATCTGTACATATGACAGTTATGTCGGACTGGCCATTGTGAACAGACTGTCAGGATTGTGTAGCAGTGTTGTGTGTAGATATTTGTTGGGCTGAGTAGGGAGAGTAGCAGATGTGAGTGCCATACATCCTTTACCTATCTGCCTCTGCATGCTGCTACAGCTGCTGGTGGTCTATCAGGCCCAGAGCTGGACTTGGATAGTGTTATGTCAGTCTGATTGTATTTTAGACATTGCTCGGTAGCTCAGTGTAGTTTCCCTACTGTTATGTTATGTCCACATATTTGTAGGATGTCCAGTTGTCTGGCTGATATCTTTGGTCTGGTCCCCATAACTGTTGTGTATTCCTGACACATCAGTGGGATGATGTGGGGAGTGAGGTCACTAACTAATGAGAAGCAATTGAGTCCTGGGATTGTGATATTTCAGTCAATATATTTTAGGGCATACAGTTTTACTGCATCAGCTTTCTCAGCTTATCTATTGATGTATTTTGGATATGTCCCTATTTTCATGCCTTTGTCCCCCAACTTTGTCAGGCTTGGTCCGAATTCATTGCACTAAGGGGTTCTGAGCATACTTCTCCACTGCCAGGATTTTCACAAAATATCCAGATGTTTGGCCCATACTTTTGTTCAGTTCCACAATTTATTTGTATTTGTCTGGTAAATCACGGTGATGATCCAAGGATCTATATCAGTAAATAATGACATAATATTTCTGCTTCTATCCTGATATCCTTCAGTAATTGTCTGCTAAAATGCACCCTGTTGTTGTAGCAAATGTCTTCATTTGTAACAGCAATATTTGAAATATGTTCCTATATGTGCCCCATTGCCATTTTACAGCCTTTGTACAGATTTCTTGCATTAACAGGTTGAGAGTTATGGTTCTGAGGTATAACTGCACTACATATTATATATATATATATATATATATATATATATATTTTTTTTTCCTTTATATTTTTATATATGTATACTATATTATGACTCTACTTTTTCATATATATATTTTTCCCTTCCTTTATATTTTTATATATGTATATCTATATTATGACTCTACTTTTTCATATGGCATATATATATATATATGTGTGTGTGTGTGTGTGTGTGTGTGTGTGTGTGTGTGTGTGTGTGTGTGTGTGTGTGTTTGTCTATACAAAACACATGAATAGTTCCACAAAGCTTTCACCCTAATGTTGTATGCCTCTATTGCATGATATGTTTGAAAAAACAACATTAATTCCAACTTTTCAGATTGTGTACAGTCTTCTAACTGCAGTGTTTAGGATCATGGTTTTGATACTTGGGATTCCTGTTTTTCTATTAATGTATGATATGTTTGTTAAAACATTCCAACAAAAATGTCACAGAATACCTTCTCCTAGAAAAGATCCAGACACCAGGCAGGGAAAGGTTATAAGCGCTTTTGTTCCCTTTATTCAAACTCAATACAAACAGAACTTCATCAGATACAAAACCTTACACACTCCCCCCCCCTTTTTAAATACAATTCAATTGATTAATCACAATCAATTAACTTAACTGAATTAATTAGTTAAATGTGCTCTCAAGTTAAAAACACATTAATATGTTCTTTAAAATATATAGCTGCGTATAATACATGAATAATTATCCCATAAAAACACATATATAATAAACATTTCATCTGTTAAGAAAATATATTTATAAATATATTTAGAAGTAACAATACATATATTAGATACTAACTTAATTGCTTCTATGTTCAACCATTTAAACTATTTTTATCTAATCTCATCTGCCTTTAAATGAAGCAAGCTCCTTAGAGAAATCCTGTCATTGATACCAGAAAAAACTGTGTCATTCAACAAAACCTGCCAGTGTGTTTCCCTGAATTCTAAAAAACAGGGCCAATTACCCCACCCCCTCCTGTCTACCTACCTTTTGCAATACATAGAAGAGGATTTTTTTTTAATCCTTACAGTTGATGCTGTGTCTAAATAAGGCATTTGTTTTGTCTTGTGTCTTAATTGCATAAATGTGTTGGTAAATTCATTTTTTTTAACTTGTTTTCCTTTTTTCTTATATAATATGCACAGCATGACTAGCACAAGGTCACATAGACAACTCCTTTTCGAAGGATTGAACGAAAGAGAATACAGGAATTTAATAGGGAATAAGACTAGACGGATTAACCAAAATTTAACAAAAGATGAACAACAGGCATTAACAGAGTTAATGAGGAACCAAGAAGTAAGAATCATGAAGCCCAATAAGCGGGGAGGGGTAGTTGTAATGGAACATTATGACTATATCACCGGAATGATGAAATATTTGAATGACGGTTCCTACTTTAGTGCAGCATCACTGAATGAGGTTAACATCTTTAATGCTAGATTAGACATTATTTTGGAAGAACTCTTCCAGGAATATACCTTCAGTGAAGATGAGGTGAGATATTTAAAGGTGAACGATCCTGTAACTCCAGCCTTCTTTGGGATGCCCAAAATTCATAAATCATTTGGGGATCCACCGATGAGACCCATAGTGGCAGGAGATTGGAGTAAAACAGAACCTTTAGCAAAAATGTTAGGTTTCCATTTAAAAGGATTTTTTGAGGATAAAAAATATGTCTTGAAGGATTCTTGTCATTTATTACAGTGCATGGCAAAGAATAAGCTCAAGGAAGAAGCTATTTTCTTGGTTATTGGTATTAAGGACCTTTTTCTTTGTATCCCACATGAAGAAGGAATGAAATATTTAAAGGAAGCACTAAGGGAAGGAACTAGATTTTCAAGGGATATGGTGTATGTCTTAGCTACTCTCATGGAATTGGTTCTGAAAATTAATTTTGTGTGGTTTCAGGGAGAACATTTCAAGCAAACCCGAGGTGTGGCAATGGGTGCAGCAGTAGCACCAATATTTGCTAATATCGTTCTTTGGTTTTGGGAAACCAAATTTGTGTTAAATTCAATGTTTAGGAAAAATATCTTTAGATATTATAGATTTTTGGATGATATTCTAATATTATGAGAAGGGGGGCTTGATGAGGCAGATGATTTTTTGAACTATTTCAATGCCACTACTGATTTTTTGAGCTTTACCAGTAAAATTGAGAAAGAAACAGTTAATTATCTGGACATCCACCTATACAAAAATAGAAGGGATGGGTGTATATAGGAAGCCCACCCACTGGAATAGTTATCTGCACTTTGAGAGCGGCCACCCCTTTTGGCAAAAAAGAAATTTGGTAAAGGTCCAAATGATTAGAATATCAAGACTAACAACAGAAGACAATAGGTTTAAAGAACAAATGGTAGAGTTAAAGACTAGGCTGGCAACAAGGGGTTACCCAACTAGTGTCCTAGAGGGACAGGAGAGTTATGTAACAAGCAGGAGAGAAGATTTTTATCCTCCATTATTGAAAAAAACTGAGAGTTTGTTGAATGTTAAGAAGACAGAAGATGTAACTACTTGCTGTGTGCTAACATATAATGAGGATAGTGTAGAGGTCTGTAAAATGGTGGAAAAGAACTGGAATTGTGTTTTGGGGGCATATGGATTAACTGAAAAACTGGGAAATAAACTAAAAATAGTTTTCAGAAGAGGACCCAACATTAAGAACTTATTTGAAAGGAAGAAAGACAAAGATGGGATTCCATTAGGTAATATGAGGAAATGTAATGGCTGCAGGGAATGTAGGTACATCTATGAATGCAGGAATATAGTGATAGAGGGTCATAATAGAATAATTCCATTGACAGGGAATTATAACTGTAATACAAAAGGAGTTGTTTATGTGGCCTTGTGCCAGTCATGCTGTGCATATTATATAGGAAAAACAGAAAACAAGTTAAAAAAGTTAATTTACCAACACATTTATGCAATTAAGGGAGAAGACAAAACAAATGCCTTATTTAGACACAGCATCAACTGTAAGGATTTTTAAAAAATCCTCTTCTGTGTATTGGAAAAGGTAGGTAGACAGGAGAGGAGGGGTAATTTGCCCTGTTTTTTAAAATACAGAAAAACACACTGGCAGGTTTTGTTGAAAGCCACAGTTTTTCCTGGTATCAATAACAGGATTTCACTAAGGAGCTTGCTTCATTTAAAGGCAGATGAGATTAGATAAAAATGGTTTAAGTGGTTGAACATAGAAGCAATTAAGTTAGTATCTAATATATGCATTGTTATGTATAAATATATTAATAAATATATTTTCTTAGATGAAATGTTTATTATATATGTGTTTTCATAGAAGAATTATTCATGTATTATACATAGCTATATATTTTTAAAGAACATAGTAATGTATTTTGAACTTGAAAGCACATTTATCTAATTAATTCATTTAAGTTAATTGATTGTGATTAATCAATTCAATTGTATATAAAAAGGGGGGAAGTGTGAAAGGTTTTGTATCTGATGAAGTTCCGTTTGTATTGAGTGTGAATAAAGGGAACGAAAGCGCTTATAACCTTACCCTGCCTGGTGAATGGTTCTTTTCTAGGAGAAGGTACCTGTGACATTTTTGTTGGATTATTTGCTTTTATGTGTTTTACTATTTTGTTAAAACATTCCAATTTTTCACAGCTCAGATGCTGTAGTGGCATTTTACTGTGATTGTAGAGAACAGCATCCCGGGTTCGAGACTTGGCAGGGCTGATTATTTTGTTGCTGGGAATAACAAGGTCTGATGGATACAGAACGATTAAGGCACATTTAAGCATATTATACTTATACTTTTATATTATAAAATAATATTTATATACACATTATAATTTTATGTTTACCTTCCATGATATCCCCCTATGTGCTTTCATTAAATTATATTCTTGTGTGACTTTACTGTATGGGGCACTTATGTTTACATGTGGGTTTCACATCTTTTCTACACTGACATCTCACTTTTGGAACTGCTACACTACCCTGCTTGACAAAAAATGGTTGCTACATAGTTTAAGTTTACTAAAATAATTTTAACACTACTTTCACATAGGAAAATAAGTTGCCTGGGTTGGGACTCAAACCATAAACACCTGCATGTAAAGCCACGACTGTAACCACTACACTACTTCAACTTGGAAATGTCACCTGCTATTTGCATTTAGCTCCTATGGGATGTTTACGCTATGCTAAGCAGATGGACATAACATGCATGTCCACTTAGCTACCCTTAAACATTCCTTAGGCTAGTGTAAAAAAGTATATATTATTATGATATTATTAGATTATATAAGTGTGTATTGTGGTGTTCTGACAACTACTTGGCACTGCAATTGTGAAATACTGGCATTGATTTGGCTTTCAGGCTTCTATCCTTCAGAGACTCATGCTAATTTATATCCTGTTATCTATCAACATTCTAATTGTGTCAGGCAATTTTTCAGGCATGACCCTAATGTAGTATTTATTCCCCCCATCATTTGTGTCTTTGTTAACATGCACTGCTGTGAGGGAATATTGGCATACATTTGCTTTCAGGCTTCTACCCTTACATGATTCATGCTGATGCATGACCTGTTCTCTCTCAACTTTCTATGTTTGTGGGGCTGTGTTTGTGCTTTTCCACTTCTGGGGGATTATCCCGTTATGTGTGCATTTGCACACATTTCCTGCTTTAGCAGGTTACAAAAGTGTTGTATGGCACTTTAGCAATGCAGCGGGTGTGTCACAAAACCTGTCACACTGGATTGCTTATTGCAGTTTTTATTTCAATGTCCACAGATACTGAAATTAACATTTTTTTCATTTCAGTGTGCGTGGACACTGAAATACTGGCATAATATTAGAGCACAGCTCTAATATTATGCCAGTTTGGTTTAGAAAGTGCTGTATGGCACTTTCTGAGTGCAGGGAGCATGTTTAGTGTGCGTCCACTGCTCGGACACGCCCCCTGCACTTGTTCACAGTTCCTGTCTGTGTAGTTTAAACAGCAGAATGCCTTTATGCATATGCAAGGCGCGCTGCTGTTCTAAACGGGCATGAACCACAACATGCACGAATAGTCTTATTATTGAATCTGCTATTAGCATTCAACATATTGGTATAGCTTATCTGTATAAAGTCTTGTGTCATATTATCAATTTGTTCATATGTTCATAGGTTCATAGGTTGATACTAGGCTATCTGCCCTAGGGCATTTATAAGCCTAGCCAGAGTGTGTTTGGCTTTCACCACCCTTTTAGATTAGTTGACTGTGCCTCTGTATAGTAGGTCACAGAAGGTAGCCCTTTTAAGGTTAGTTTACTGTACCTCTGTCAAGCAGGGACACAAATAGATCCCAGGGGTAAACTTACGCTCTCCCATCCACTCATCAAGATTTCTCTTGAAGAGGGTCAGTGAGGTGCCTGCCTAACATGGATTGGGATTTTGTTCCAAAGTGAGGGTGCCTCTGGGATATGAATCTGTCCCTCCAGCATGTCCTATTTATTTCTGTGCTGAGGTTCAAGTCCCTGGAGCATGTAGCTCTAAGGGATTTGGATTTCATGAGGTGAAGCATGTCCATTAATTCTGGGTTGGACATGGCTTTATACGTCAGACACAGATCGCTTCTGAGTAGGCGGTACGCAACTGAGTAGAGCTGGAGTTTCTTTAGCTGAACTGCATAGGGCATCTGTTTGAGCCCCTTGATCCTCTTGGTGAGGTACTTTTGGGGTCTTTCCAGTTGCTGCAGGTGTCGGGTAAGGTACATCCCGAATGGGCATTGTATTCAATTATGGGCCTGATAAGTGATGAGTAGAGGGGCACAATGACCTCTCTTGATCTAGATGTGAACCCTTTCATGATAAGGTGGGCTATATAGAATGTCTTTCTAACCACTTTGGCAACATGATTGTCAAAGGAGAGATTGCTATCTACTTGGGTCCCCAAGTCCCTAATTACTTCTTCCGTACTTAATGGATTACCACCTATGTGGTAATTTGTGGGCACTTTGTTTTTCCCAAAGGGGATGACTATGCACTTTTTGGCATTTAGCTTTAGGCCATGGCTCTGGCACCAGTTATCCGTCTCTGTGAGACCCTTTTGGAGGATGCTTGTGTCAGCCGGAGAGTCGATTACAGCACCCAGTTTGCAGTCATCTGGGAACATGGTCAGCCATAGTCCACCCGTGTTAGCCTGTAACTCGGAAAAATATATACCAAACAAGAGAGGTCCCAGGACTGAGCCTTGTGGGACGCCACTTGTAACTGGTTTAGAGTCTGACATGACACCTGCTATTCTGACCATGTGGGTTCTATCCCTGAGCCAATTTGCAACCCATCTTGTGAAATAGGGGTTGATATTTAAGCTAGTGAGCTTATTTATGATGCCCGAGTGGGGTATTGTGTCGAAAGCTTTTGCGAGGTCCAGGTAGACTGTGTGGACTACCTTCCCTTCATCTATGGCTTTGGTAACTGTTTCAAAGAAGTCAACCAGGTTCAAGAGGCAAGATCTGCTCTTAACAAAGCTGAATTGGGTAGGATCCAGTGTCTGGAGGTTCCCAATGTCTTTATTTATGATTTCCATGATGATACACTCCATAGCTTTGCAGACCAGGCTAGTCAGGCTTATAGGGCGATAGTTTTCGTGGTCTGTTGTGGCACCCCCTTTGTGGAATGGGACCACTGTTGCTGTACGCCATTCCTTGGGTACATATCCTGTAGTAAGGCTGAGATTGAACAGTGACTTTATATGAGGGTTTAGTTCTTCTTGGAGCTCATGTAAGATGCAGCCCGGGACACCGTCTGGTCCCATTGATGCTGTGTTTTTTGCTTTGGAGAGGGCAGCTCTCACCTGTGCATCTATGATCTCAGGAAGGCTACACTCTGTTGGGATAGACATTTGCTCTTTGAGGGGGGGGTGGGGTTTGCACTGAACCTTTCTGCCAGGATGTTGGCAATGTCTGTGGGTTCAATGTATTTTTTGTCATTTTGCACTAACTCAGAACATATCTGGGAGTTGCCTCCCAGGTTTCTGGCATAACTAAAGAAGGCCTTGTGATTATCTTTAGTGTCTTGTGCAATTTTTCTTTCGAAGCTGGCCTTAGATCATTTTATGAGGGATCGTAGTTTCTTGCTAGTACTGATCAGAGACACCTTCCCTTTTTGGGATTTTGCTCTATCATGTAGCAGCTTTCTCCTTCTGTTGTATAGCTTATTTATGGCCGGGGTCCACCAGACAGGTCTCCTGCCTTTGGAGGAGTGAGTCTTGGTTTTATTTAGGATAGCATGCTCCATGCATTCCTGTAGGTGTCCATAGAATGCTTTTGTAAAGGATTCTGCATTTTGTGCCATATTTTCCACTGGCCCGGGGGTTTGAAAGATTCCACCTTGGTTTTGAGAAGTGTGAAGTTTGCTTTTGAGAAGTTCTTCACAGTGGTTTCCTTGGCTAGGGGTGGCGATGGAATATAGATGTCCAGTGAGATTAGTTTATGGTATGATCTAACCAATGAGGGGAATACCTCTGGTGTGGAACATAGAGACCCCATGTTGGTGATGACCACATGTTGCATAAAATTTTAGTATGGACTGTATTTAGTCAACTGTCTCTTAATGATTTCTCACTATATTGTTGTAGGTATTCTGAGGATGCATACTTTGAGAATATAAATATCTAGTTGCTTGCACATCTTTCTTATATATTCTAGTGTTTATATTTCCATCATTAACTAATACAGTAATATCCAGAAAATTAACTTTTACTACAGACGGACATTTTGCTTTAAAAATAAAAAGTCAGTAGAATTCTTCAACACATTAATGAAATGTAAAAATGATTCATCATATGTCAAACTAAAAAAATATATTGCAGAGACAAGTAAACACTCACAACAAGCTCCGTGCACACACAAAATAAAACCAAGTCCAATTGTTCAAGTCAAAGCTGTTGCACGGAGATGCAGAAATCTGGATACACAAAGTCCGTTAATATTCAATGTGGCTGCCTGCTAGGCACAACATCATACGCTGTTTGAGTTCAAAAAATCAGCTACAAAAGTCACTAAATGCTATTCAGCACTGTTAGGAACTTCCAACAACACCAGCCAACTCCACCGAACAATAACTTGAGAATCACACAAAACCAATAATCCAAGCGTTCACCGAGGTGAAAGTAAACGAATTGGTTTATTATTAATAAAAGAATTGGTTTATTATTAATAAACCAATTCTTTTACTTTCACCTCGCTGAACGCTTGGATTATTGGTTTTGTGTGATTCTCAAGTTATTGTTCGGTGGAGTTGACTGGTGTTGTTGGAAGTTCCTAACAGTGCTGAATAGCATTTAGTGACTTTTGTAGCTGATTTTTTGAACTCAAACAGCGTATGATGTTGTGCCTAGCAGGCAGCCACGTTGAATATTAACAGACTTTGTGTATCCAGATTTCTGCATCTCCGTGCAACAGCTTTGACTTAAAAAAATATATTATCAACAAACCATCTATAAAAGGTTATATATCAAGTTAATATCTGCTCAGAATTAAAAAAATGAAATTGTTGCCTCAAGCCTAGGTTTGCATATGTATTAGGATTTTGGTTGCATTGTGCCATATTGATTTTGTTTATTATAACAGTAATGTTTGCTTATCAAAATGAAAGATGGAAATCAGAAAGGTTACCACAAGTGGTAAGCCTGTTTTACCTCTCTTTCTAACTTTTTCCAGGTCACACACAGCCTTACCACTGTGTTGTAATATGAAGAGGTGTAGCAGTGTGATGGGCTGTGTTTGCTGCCTACAGCAAATACTAATGAAACATTCCAGGAACGAGGTCTATGCTAATTAACCATGTGCTTTCCTTCCTGGAAATGCCTGTGGTGAGGTATTTACACAGTCAAAAGATTCTGCAATTTACTTCAGCAAGCCATGTTAATCAACATGGCCAAAAGTCCTTCTTCACTCATTGCTTTCAAAGGGTAAGATCACATTAGAGGTAAATGCCAGGGAGTTCAATGGTAAAGAGGACATGTACATGTCTGTAAGTGCATGGCTGCATGTATGAGAGCATGCACAGAGATGAGTTTCCATAGATACATGTGTGAGTATGTGACTATGTGTGATTACAGTAGGTGGTTAGTTAGGAGTCAGATATGGTCGGTGTGTGTGTGTGTGTGTGTGTGTGTGTGTGTGTGTGTGTGTGTGTGTGTGTGTGTGTGTGTGTGTGCCTGTGAATGAGATCAGGCAGGGTTTGTATGATATTGTCTATATACCCTTTTGTGTGTGTGTGTGTGTGTGTGTGTGTGTGTGTGTGTGTGTGTGTGTGTGTGTGTGCGCGCGTGTGTGTGTGTATGTGCACGTGTCTCTGTGTGTGCGTGTATGTGTGTGTGTTTGTGCATATGCGTGTGTGTGCGTGTGTGTGCGGCTGTGTGTGTGTGTGTGTGTGTGTGTGTGTGTGTGTGTATGTGTGCATGTGGTTGGGAAAGTGACTGGCGCGGTTAGGTGGGGTTCAGGGACATGGAAATTAGCTGATAATGAGGCATTTCTTCATTGCATCTAACATTTCTCTGAATTTCATTTTTTGCAGTCAAGGAAACAGTCCCTTTTGGTTGCAGCTCTTGCCACCAGCAATGGGGTACTTCTTAATCCTCAGAAAAGACTACATACAGTGCTAAGGAATACATTTATTACTTACTGGATATATAGCTCTGATACTGTACATGTTTTATTCAAGATTTGTATTGTCCAGGGCTTTTACTTACCAGACATTTTCTCACAGACATCTCTGTTTTTCTAGCAGAACCTGGAAATGATCTTTTTTCTGCTTTTTCATTAATTGAATGCTGTAGCTGTATAGCTCTAAATTATTTAAAACAGGTCATTTAATTACTGTAAATGCAAGATTTGATAATGACATGGCATGACACATTCTAAAATTAAGTAAACATGGACTGCATATGTATATTAACTCTCTATAATTAATTTCCTTATTTAACAATACCTAACTGAAGAAATATATCAGTAAAATTATTTCAAATGATTTTCTTTGATTAAATTTGTTAGTAATGACATTTTTTATGACATTTAGAAAAATGGAATTCTAAAATTAAGATTTATTACTGCTTTAGCTCTTTTTTTTCCTTTAAAAGGAAGTTTGTTACATTTTGACTGATGTATAGCAAATTGTCGGGAAGTGTATAATGGTTAAGGAGAATGACACAAAAGGGTCTAACCTATTAGTGTAGAATAAACAGCCATCATAATGTTATAGCTATTTTGTCGCATAGGCAATGCATCAAGTAAAAACATGTTAGACTATGTTTGAAATAAAATGCACTTTTTTGGTACATGGTGGTTTCCTTAAAAATTAACATATTTAACAATAAGGCCTTGTAACATCTATTTAGGGTTCATGTACTGAGATTCTTCAGCTATTGGTCTAAAATCTATATTCAAGGAACTTGCTTCTGAAAGTATTTAATATTGTTCCAATTTTTAGTAAATAGTTCCATTTGTCATGTTTAAGGATGTTATGCAAATCTAATAACGGCAGGGGAAAAATGATCTTCCATTTAAAAAAAAATATATATATAAATATATATATATATATATATATATATATATATATATATATATATATATATATATATATATATATATATATATATATATATATTTGTTTCATTGGAGTGAGATAAATATTACATATTATTTATTGCTTTTAGAAAATCTTGCGCTCCATACCATGAATGTAAAAGTCTTTGCTGTTCTAAAGACACATTTGCAGGATGTCTCAACACTTCTGGTAACCTAGTATTTTGTAGTCATTGAGAAGGCAGATATCCAGATTTTAAGGATGGGAACTCTGTACTATCTTATCCCTGAATACATGAATTGGAATAAATCATGGCTTATTGGACCAAAGGTAAGATGCCTTGAGCATGGAGCTTGGGAAACTTGCCTAGACTGCAACATCAATGCTTTTGTCAGCCAAAATGCAAATACATGTATGTGTACTGCACCAAAACTTCCAGACATGTTACTAGGGATAGGAGTTCAACCATTAAACTAACAATGATAAGTTATGCTATCCAAGGTATCACCTTGTTAAGTAAAACATGGCTTCAATAAGAATTTGTCAGTGCCTGAATGTCACACCTCTGCTCCTTTATGGAAATGTAAGACCTACCCTGGGATTCATTTACAGTCATGTAGGCTTTGCATGAAACCTATACTATCCACGGGATTCATGAAGCTTGCACCAGGCGAAGGCGTAGCGTAGGTGGCATAACACCAAATATGGCCACTGAGCGATTCATGTATGATCCAATTCCACGTGCATTACCGGTGTATGTCAGATCTGCGCAGCCCTCGGCTTAGGTATGCTAATCAACCTATGCACAGTGCCGCACCATGCAAATGAAGGTACATAGCGATTCATGAAGTGGTGCAGGCGTAGAGTAAGCCCACCGAAATGTAAACCTAGAAACACAGTTTACATTTTTCCAAACAGAACATCAGAGCTATGAAAGCGGACCAGACTCATGTATTACAAAGTTAACATATGGCAATGGCTAAATATACAGCCAATGGCATAAGAAAAGATGCACAACACCTAAAAAACAGCATTTAGTGTCAAGTCCACAGTAACGCAAAGTACAACCGCAGGGCATGTGTGCGCAAATGGGAACACAAAGAAAATATATACAAATGTCATAAAATCGCAATGTAATACAAATCATGATTTCACCATAATACTCAGTGGTATGCATGGTACACCACAACCAAGCTGCAAGGGTTTCTAAGGGTTTGTGACAGTGTTCGGCGTGGTAACTAGGAATTAGTAGTCAATGCCATGCAAATGAGGCAGGTAATAGTGAAACGCAGACATCCCACCGTACTAAGGATGTACCATATGGCACAGCACTACAACACTGAGGAGTGGCTTAGAGGTATACATGACATCAGCAGTGAGGTGTGCCACCGTAGCTGTAAGCACATTGGAGCAATGCAAATCTGGCCTGGCTGTTACTAAGCAAAGCTGCAGGACAGGGGTAGGGAAGTAGGTATAGCATCATTTAACTGAGAGCACATATGGTGCCCGAAAGCGCATGTGTATGGGGAGGAAAACATGCTCAAAACCCTGTAAGCAGATGCACGTGCCGCGCACCATAGCTCAAACAGGAAGGTCAGGGGAAGAAAATAAGGAAATGCCGCAGTAGGGTAATTGGAGTACAACTGAGCAATTAAAACCCTTTAACGCACAGCAGGCAATCGACGAAAGCTGACACGTCTGCTCACAGAAACCTGCAAAACAGGATAGGGGAGGCATCAGATTGCAAAGAAAAGAGGACTGTCATAACAGAGCAAAGAAAACCTGCAGTAGACCGGCCATAGAACACATTACGCAAGATAAGCCAGGTGTAGGAAAGTACAAATGAAAGCAGACTGCTGGATGCATGCCAGAAAATGGGAGGTGAAACATTAAGAAATGTAAAGGGAAGGGCAAGAGGTAATCCACAGCAGCCAAATGTAATTCAACACCAAAGGTACCACAATAGTAGTTCCTGTCTTAAAACACATAAGATACCCTGTAGCTATGATCGTACATACACACCCTTTGACATCATCGGTGTTCACAGCACAATAGTATAAAGCATGAAAGCACCCCACACATACCTGTGTATTCCCAAAAACTGCACCATAGGTGTAAGCATACGGGGAACTTTTACAATGTACATGTTGGGAGCTGCCATAGTTGTGATTCATCACCATGTGTTAGAGACTGACAGTGTTGTGGAGGATGATGCTGACAACCACCACAGGCCCCGGAGGAGGAGAAGAGTGTTAAGACCAAGGGTAACCTACCAGGGGCTACATGATCTGGAGATAGTAGAGCATTACAGGGTGGACAGGGACATCTTACAGCAAATAGTTGAGCTGTGCCGGCCACGCCTGAGATCCAGAAACAACAGAGGGGAACCCATCAAAGTGGACACGAAGGTATGTGTAAGCTTGCGAATACTAGCCACAGGTACCTTTCAAAGGCCAACTGGAGATATAATGGGGATCTCACAGGAATCAGCATCCAGGGTACTATACCAGTTCCTGGATGCCATGTTACCACATGCCAATGAGCATATATACTTTCCCCGAACTCAGGAGGAGTTGGCCAGCAATATGCGTCTCTTCCACCATGTGGCACACTACCCGGAGGTACTGGGTGCGATAGACTGCACGCACATACATATCAAGTCACCAGCCGGTGAGCATGGTAGGCGCTACATAAACTGCAAGGGGTACCACTCCATCAACTGCCAGGTTGTGTGCAATGCCTAGGGCATTATCATGGATGTGTGTGCTGGCAGCCCTGGAAGCTACCATGACTCCCACATCTGGCATGCCTCACAGCTGTATCAGGTATTTGTCAGGAAGGACATCCCACATGACCACCTTGTGGGGGATGCTGGCTATTCACTGGAGCCGTGGATGATGACTCCCATCAGAAATGCACACAGACCCATGCAAGAACGCCATAATGAGGCACACGCACAAACCAGAATCATCATAGAGCATGTGTTCGGGATGCTGAAATCATGGTTCCGTTGCTTGGACATATCTGGTGGAGCCTTGCAGTACTCTCCAAGCATGTGTGCCCACATCCTCATAGTATGTGCCATGCTACATAATATGATCCTGCGGAAACAGCTGCAGCAGGGACAAAATGGTGAAGGCCCTCACAGCCCACCGCAATTGCCAAGGCTATCACAGGCACAGAGGGACTCAGACCATGAACACCCTGTGCCAGTCCCAGTAGACAGATGGAGGCATGCCCAATATGCCTATGCCTTGGCAAAGAGGGAATGTATAGTACATACTCTGACAGTGTAGGCCCCTACGGACTGACACACCTCTCCACCTGCACACACAGTAAAATGGATAGCACACACACACAGGACCACCTGTAAATTGTAATGTATAGGTGGTCTACTCTGTGAAACCTACATAGGCAGCCCTCAACCATTGTACACACAACAGCTATTGGAACAAGGAATGTCATCACCTGAACAGTACACGCACCTATCAGCATATGTTGGTACTGTGTGTGTAGGTTCCTAGGTACATCGGTAGGTACACGCCCGATTGTCAGAGGCCATTCATCAATTGAGGCAAACAGTGTCTGCTGTCTTCACCACATCGAGTAACCAACTGTCGCTCAGTGGAGCAGAGCCAATTGCGGGATCCATGTGTGAAATCACTGTTCCCCACACACTCTGCATGGATTCCCTGGTGCGTTAATGAGTGGCTCCATATAATGTAATCATGGATGTAGTGGTGAAGCATGGGGTGTACCCATGACAGGTATCTGTCACCCCAGCATGCTCCACCTATGGTTGTGTGAAGGTGTAGCACATTATAGTGTGTGGCTCACTGTGACATACATACCCAATGCTGGAGCACATCCATTAAACATCACTTGGACATACCATTAATAGGTCTCATCCATATGTAAACTAACTGAGTTACCGATTTGATCACAGTATGGAGTAACAGTCGTAGTATAGTTCACATACAAAATGCCATAACACGTGTACAAATCCCAGATGCCCAAGTGGTAAATGCAGTGACTGTCGTGCATGTTCCCAGTCCCATGTTCTGCAAGGGATGTAACGTAATCCCGAAGGCACGAATAATGCATGTTGGATGCAGGTCATCAGATCATGTTTAGCACATGTTAGTGGGAATATGCGTTGCCCAGTGCTGGTAAGTGTCATTTAAATATGACTATATGGATATGCGAAAAACAGGGCTAAGCCTCTCTGAATATCGTGCAGATCACAGTCAGTGATGTCCAGAACAGGTGAAACCAGCATTATTCACCCCTGTGCTAATAGTGCCTGCTCTGAAGGGTAAAATGACCACTGCCAGGAGTAGAACACGCAATCATGTACACAATCACCTAACACTAAGCTACCTAAGATGTACCAATGGCAGGTGTGTAATGTGACAGGTTCAAACACAAACGTGCGGAGTCCAGGTAATAGTATACACCGACATGTACACAATGAAAGGCGTATTCTGCCTGTCACTCTCTCTGTCATATATATATATATATATATATATATATATATATATATATATATATATATACATACATACATATACATAATAGAGATAGAAAGGGTGATAGAGAGATATATGTTGAGATATATACGGATTCACCTATATCTGCAAATATGTAGATAGGTCAACGACATGTACACAACCATAGAGGTACAAATAAATAGGATACTGACAACTATGGAATGTGTCACATACCAATCCGCGTAATCACGAGGCTGAAAGACCGAAAGAACACAGTACCGGAATACTAGAACCGCGTGTAATATTATCATGATATTAAGGGACATTTAGTTATTGCTGCCAGTGTTGTGGTCCACGTAGGTACTGTGTTCAACTGTGTTTATGATTGCCGTAGTCTGTGTATGTGTGTGTTGAGGGTGCCGTGTGCATTTCCGTGGGACTGTAATGTGTGTGTGTGTGTTTGCATTGTGTGTCTGTTAGTGCTAACTCGGAGGTAGATCATTACGGTAGGTGTGGTTATAGCTGGCCATAGGCATACGGTTACCACCTGTCCCACTTTAAGAGGGACAGCCCCTCCCTGGGCAGTTGTGTCCTGACAAAAGATATTAAAAAGGGCAAATGTCCTAGATTGTAGGACATAATTATGTTCCATATATTATGTAATAGTTGCATTAAATAGTTATGCCTGTATCTAAAAAATGTGAATGTTACATGAAACATGATAAGTAGCTAAAGTGCTACAAGAATAAGTATGTATTCAGGATAAAAGTATGTGCTAACCTGTGTACTGACCATGGGTATGTGTCGGCCTGTAAACACCAATGTGTGTCCTGCAAATGTTCCACTATGGCCATTTTAAAAGGTGGCAATCCATGCCAAAGAGGTTCAGTCACCAACACAACTGCAATGAGTGCAAATATCTGTGACAGAAATACACGGGACAGCTGTCATTTAGCAACATTCCTTTACATATTGCTGTATTTCTGGAGGTATGGAAATATCAACCTCACCTACATGCTATATAGAAGCCAATTAACAATGGACCAGTGTATAAGCCCGTAACAACCATAGTTTCAGTCTACTAACTGATAGCTCTTCAATTAGGGAAGGAGCCCACACACACATATATGGAATAAGTAGAAATGCAGTCCCCACAAACCTGTATATGCTATGTACACCCACCTACATCTCCCACACATGAAACAATAGCAATACAGACTGTAATAACATCACAAACAGCCACTCACTCAATTACATCTGCATAAGAGTTAACATAACTTGTGAGAGACACATTTGTAAAGGCGCCATGTGAAATTGTAGCTGTTGTATAATGGAACAGACGGCGATGTTACAGGTTTTGTTTGCAATAGTCTCTTATCAGATGGGTGAGATGAAAGGTACACTCACATGTAGAACCACATACTCTAGCCGTCACACACAATCCACGGGGGTCATGAATCCAAAATATCCGTGTCTCTACAAATAGCAGTTGCAATTCCACACAACAAAACACATACAGGCCGTTTCCCCGAAGGTAGGGCAAAAGGGCAACGCCCAAGTGGAGAATTCAATTATACCCCACTGTTGCTGCGTAATTGGTGAATGGAGTAGTTGCACAGCTGATGTGCATGTAATAATTTACTCAGGAACACCAATGGTGGCAGGAAACCACATGTTACAGGTATCGACGTATATAAGGATGACTTGCCAGACATTCAAACCGTATGCTCATACCATAGAACCATTTAAACAGTAAAGGTGTAAGAGAGATATTTATGAAAGTTCGGAACGCTAACAAGGTATGTAGAACACTCAGTATGTTAGTGTATGTATAGCCTGTTTTGTATTAATTAAAAGTGTCCGCAATGCATAAAATGGGAAAAGGTATTATGTAGTGATGTCTTGCTGAGCATAGTAATGCTTGTAGAAATTGTGTGTCCTGCTGTGGGCCACAAGGTAAACATCACAGACACCACAAGGGATGCTACATGAGGGCTTTAAACAGAACAATTCCACACCACCCGCCGTCAGTGGTAGGGTATGTCCAGCAAGTACGTGCCATAGCAGGGGATAGTATATGTTGATATACTGTCACAGTAGGCATGTGTATGGGCATATAATGACAATAACATGCCTAAGGTGGTCCTGCTGTGCAAGTATGCTTTGCATTATGAGATAATATGTAAAATATGTGTAATGTACAGTATTGTAGGTAGATATGTCAGATATTCTACACAGCATAACAGTTATATCATGCAAACAAAAGGTATTGTCTATTGGCATGTACAATACACAATAAAAGGATACATATGGCTTGTAGTCATGGGACACTGCAACAGCATGTAAGCTAATCAAAATGGAAGAGCTACTCAATTAACCATGCACAAAGGACATGTAATAGCTTCACAGGTTCATAGTGAGGTACTCTGCTGTCTGGCAAGTCTATGTGTAAGCCCAACTACAGTGTTTACACTGGTGGCACCTCTCTAGGGTAGTGCCCTGTCTGTGAACAGCAGAGCCATGTGCTACCTGCACCTCTGCACAGTACAGCCACTGCAGTGATCCCTGGCATTCATGTGTGTCTCCCATCCACCAAGTGAGGTATCTCATAAACAGTGCTACTGAGTGTCCCTGCGTGATGTACATAGGAATCATGTTCCAAAGCATGGTGAGTGTCTGGTTTGGGAATGTAACCCTCAAGAACATCCCACTCATTGTTGCGTTTGTGCACATATCCATGAGTCATGTTGCTCTCAGTGGCTTTTGCTTATGTCACTTATGTGGAGTATATCCATGAATATTGTTGTGGACATGGGCCCTGTATGTTAAGCAGAGGTCACCCCTGAGTATGCAGTATGCAAATGTGTACAGTTGTGGTGTCCATAGTACTGTCGCATACGTCAACCTTCGGAGCTCAATAATCCTCATGGTGTGTTAATGTTGTGGTATGTAAAGCCATTGCTGTTCTGTAAGGTACACCCTAAATGGGGTGTTGTACCCTTGAATGTGTGTATACGTCAGGAGTTTAGAGGTGCAATGGGTGCCTTTGCTCCAGCTACAAATCCAGTACAGATAAGGGTGGCCACCTAGAAGGATATCCACGCCACATTGGCAATATGGTTATCAAAGGAGTGGTTGCTACATATGTGTGTACTAAGATCCCGTATAATGTCACATGTATGTAGGGGACTACCACCTATGTTATACTTAGTGGGTGATTGGTGTAATCCAAAGGGGATGTTCATGCACCTTGTGTCATGCAGCTTGAGGCCATGTTATCGACATCAGGTATCCGTCACAGTGACACCCTTATGGAGGGAGTCTGTATCAGCTGGTGGATCAATCATGGCACCTTGTATGCAGTTGTCTGGAAACCTAGTGAGGGAAAGTCCCTCTGTGCTAGCATGTACCACAGGGAAGCATATACCGAACATGAGGGGCCCTATGACTGTGGAATGTGGTATGCCAAGTGTAACTGAAATACAGTAGGTACTAGGGTATCCTACCCTCATTGTGTGGGTCCTGTCCGTGAGCCACTTTGCATAACATCCTGAGATGTAGGGGTCGATGTGCAGGTGGATGTGTATGTTGTCAATACCAGAATGGAGAATGGTGCTGAAAGCCAATGAGAGGACAATGTAGGCTGTGTGGAACCCCTTATGTCATCATCTACCCTGGTAACTGTATCAAAGGAGTCCACCAGGTGTAGGAGCCATGGTCTGGCCCTAACAAGTCCAACCTGGGTGGCATCAAAGGTCTGGAGCCCACCAATGTCTCTGTGAATGACTTCCATGATGATGTGCCCCATAGCTTTGCAGAACAGTCCAGTCAGGTGTATAGGGCAATAGTCCCTCTGGTTCATTGTGACACCACCTATGTGGAGTGTGATAACTGTTGCTGTGTGCCATTCAGGGGCCACAATGTCTGATACAAGGCTATTAGTGAATCTGGTGGCCAAGTGGGGAGATATGTTGTTCTGACGTTTGTGTAAATCACAGCCTGGGATGTTGGATGGTCAAATGGAGTCTGTGTTCCAGGCCTTAGAGAGTGCAGGTTGGAATTGTGTAGTTGTGACCACAGGGACCCCGCAATGTTCCTGCATGGATTATGGCCCTGTAGGGAGTGAGAGGGTGTAAAGTTAGCATTGAACCCATTTACCAGGATGTTGCCAACATCACTCAGTTCTGTAATGTTCCTGAGTAACCATCGTATGTCAGAGCAGATGTGGGTATTGCCATTGACTACTGACATACCTCCATAGTGCTTTGTGGTACACCCTGGAATGTGTCGCAGTAATGTTTACATAACTAGGTTTGGAGGATGTGATAAGGGATCCCGGAGCCCTATTGTGGCTGACCAGTGACCTACCTCACCCATGGGATTGTACTCCACTTTGCAACAGCCTTCACCTTTTGTTGTACATTATGTCCATGGAACTGGACCCCCAGAGTGGTGTCCGTTATCTGGTGGGTAGCATCATGGCTCTGTTTGGAATAACATGATCCAAGCAGTTGTGTAAGTGCTAATGAAGTGCACTGGGGTATGTTTCAGCATTTGTATGTGCATTGTCCATCTGCACGGGTGTCATGACATTTACTACTGCTGTGATAAGACGTCTGTAGTAGGCATTGTACTAATCTTGTACTGTGTATGCCGTGAAGGGTGTGGTGCCGGGATGTGGATAACAAGGGTGATTAGCATATGTTCAGAAACTACCAATGAGGGGATAACCACTGGTGTGGAACACCAGTGACATGTTGGTAATGTCCATGTCTACGATATTGTTGTTCTTGGTGGTGGCGTGTATGGGTTGATCCAGCAGAGTGGAGGTTATGAATCCTGGACAGCATTGGCCTAATGTGTCAGTACATGAGTAGCTATCCCAGTTAAGTGTGGAGTAGTGTCAGTCGCACATCAGTAGCACCTGTCTGAACCCTACTGTCCAGTACACCAAGAAATGAGGGCCGGCAACTGTGGGGTATGTTGTTGAATCCGTAGCATGCTACAGTGTGTATAGCAGTTCTGGCCACAGTTAGTTGCACATGGATCACCACTGATGCATTGTGCTAAGTAAACAGCCAGGAGGTGTATACAACATAGTGAAATATGGACACACTTCAGCCGTGAGTGTTCCAGTCCAGGTTACATGACTGAAAGGTGTGGTCTGCGTATAACCTGTCAGTGCAGGTGTGCTCTGCGGAGCCTAGATGCAGGTCCCAGTCACTGCAGAGATATTGAAGTGGTCCATTATAAGGAGTGCCGTGCCTGCGTGCGTCAGAGATGATGTCAATGAGGGGATAACCACTGGTGTGGAACACCAGTGACATGTTGGTAATGTCCATGTCTACGATATTGTTGTTCTTGGTGGTGGCGTGTATGGGTTGATCCAGCAGAGTGGAGGTTATGAATCCTGGACAGCATTGGCCTAATGTGTCAGTACATGAGTAGCTATCCCAGTTAAGTGTGGAGTAGTGTCAGTCGCACATCAGTAGCACCTGTCTGAACCCTACTGTCCAGTACACCAAGAAATGAGGGCCGGCAACTGTGGGGTATGTTGTTGAATCCGTAGCATGCTACAGTGTGTATAGCAGTTCTGGCCACAGTTAGTTGCACATGGATCACCACTGATGCATTGTGCTAAGTAAACAGCCAGGAGGTGTATACAACATAGTGAAATATGGACACACTTCAGCCGTGAGTGTTCCAGTCCAGGTTACATGACTGAAAGGTGTGGTCTGCGTATAACCTGTCAGTGCAGGTGTGCTCTGCGGAGCCTAGATGCAGGTCCCAGTCACTGCAGAGATATTGAAGTGGTCCATTATAAGGAGTGCCGTGCCTGCGTGCGTCAGAGATGATGTCAAGCATTGAGTCACATGACTCCATGTTTTGCTTGCCTGTTCCTGTTCTGGTAGTGAATGTTATTGGAAACTGTGCAAGACAGGCAGTATAGGAGCAGCAAGAGCCTTACATGTTATCTGTACTCCCAGGGCTGACAGGTGCAGGTCATCTGTGCCAAAGCATCGTGTTTTGTAGACCATGTCATTCAAAGTGAACAGATACCGGATGCCTGTGGAATGACAGCAGAAGCATAGGCAACTGTTGAAGTGAAACAGTCAGTTGTTGTACAGTGGTATCTAGTCTGGATGAATGCAGAATGCTCCCTGGGGCTTGGCCGACACCTTCTGGGCTACAAGACCGGAGAGTTATTGCATGTCCCTGCACATGTAGTCTGTGAAGTTACATCTCAGGGCAGTCACACTTACATGGAGAATGACAGTCAAATTGTACCTAGTGAGGTGTGGCATGGGTGCATAGGTTATGTTGCAGAACCAGTTACCCGACAGCTAGATGTAAGCGACTATCGCCTTGTGTAGCCTGCTGAGTGGAACATCAGTGTGACTGCCTACAGAGTCATCTATGACTGGTGTGTTGGGTATGTTATAACACCCTATTGGCTGTAGTTGATGGGCACATATGAGTCTGTGGGCTATAAGTAATTGTTGTTGTGTTTGGTGATGGGGGCTGCCTCTGATGCCTACACAGAGTATGGAGAGGTTCTGCAAATGTCGTACTCATACTATGTGTGGCCTGTTGTGGTGGAGATCTTGTGAGACTATGTGATGAGTGGGGTGTGTTGCAAATGTTACACATCCCCACATGAATGTCAAGTACAGTCTGGGTTGGTGAGAGCATTACCCCCAGCATGGCTACATATGTGCATCTCCCACAGGCTGTAGTGTCATATGTTGGGAGGTGAGCATTGACTGTGTACATGAGACAATTGCTCTATTGCCACATGTTCGCCATATTCATCATATAAACAGGTCATAGCACTGGTACATGACAGTTGGACATGCCTGTATATTCAACCATGTCTCACGAGAATGTGAGTTACGTGTGTACAACAGCTGTTGTACTGTAAGCAAGCTGGAAATGTAAGGACAGACAGTGTACTTGTAAGAAATGAGTTAGAATGGGTGCTATAGTAATTAGTAGCTCATGAAGTGCTCACAAGTTCTGAACAAGTGCTGAGCATGAATATGCAATACAGATAGGGTGTTGGATAATATCAACCCACTGCAACCCACAAGTGGAGACTACAGTCATAATTGGAGGCACTGAACTATTACCCTGCTGAGTATGGTCTGCAAGTCTATGAACCTTTATCAACGTAGATGTTAGCAGTACAGAAGTAGATGATAGTACGGATGATTTCACACTGCATAGCATACCTGTGACAGGTAATAGGACATCATCACCCATATCGTGTTCCAGCTACACTGAGTATACTAGATGTACCTTCGTATGTTACAGGAGTATTCTACCAGTGGTCTGTTGACAGAATCAACACTACAAAAGATGTCAGAGTGACATGTGCATATCGCACCAGTGGCAGCTACAGTAAAACAGGGTTAATGTTTTGTACTTCCCCCTCATTGTAGCCCATACCACACAGACAAATGGGAGACATCTGTGTATGTAAGGATGTGAATGGCCATGACCTAGGGGCAATAGCTGTCAGTGTTGTGGACAACATACAGAATGGGCTTTGTTGGTGAGGTGTGTGACATATGTGCACAGTCTGACAGCTGATAATAGCATTGCCACCGCTAGGTGAATAACCCTGTACCCATTAACTACCACCTAGGCAGCGGTCACCGTTATGGACACTGTGTAAGGGATGGTGCTGTGCAGTTCACCTCCCTGAGTTGGTGACGTCTCCAGGCCTATTAGGTAGTCATACGAGGCAACCATGACATGCCATCCATGAGCATTGAGATCATTGGACAGGCATACTCAGCACTCGGGTGACCAATATCGGATCACATATCACCTTTAAGGGGTATTGGCCATGCGTGGATGGGCGATGCCATCCTTCACAATCCTCAACTCCACTATGCAGCATGCTGGCTACCTTGCATAAAGACATGTGCTACACTGTGATGTTGGACATGCTACACGTACATATCCTGATCTGAAAGACATACGTCATGGACAGCCACCATCCTACTACAAGGATCGCCACATGCTGGACAGATCCCTGTGCCATACATGTTACATTCTCCCGCCATACCATGCAACCCTGTCCATCAAAGCTGCACATATCATCTCTGTCATACATGGTGTGATGACCGCATGTTAGATGTATTAACTGTCTGGATCAGTAATGTGGCACTGATGCACCTTGCGGTGGCAAAATGGCTGTCAGATACAGCTAGGAAACCTTGACCGTACATGCTATAGTTGATAACCATCCCTGTGAATGACGTCCGGCTAGCCATTGTCCCATGTTTATCACATGTGCAACACAGGCAATCCGTGGCAGGATGTTGAACTGCTGTAAAGTGCCGTGTAGATGTATATGGCAAAACACATGCATGTGAAGGTTCCGTGCGTATGTGTGCATTGTCACTGCTCATGTCCATTAAGGCAGTGTATGTGTTGATATGTGACATATACACAGCATCAAGGTCAACAGCATCACTGTGGACACATCCAGGCATGTGCTGATAGGTAAGAACACCAGTACAAGCAAACAGACATGCCCACATCAAAACAGCATTCACATGGAGTATGAACAATGTAATGAGGTGACACACGTATATGGTGATGATATCCAATGCATAACGGGTGTTACATGTGTGACACAAACATGCCAGTCATCTCAGTGTCATGATGATTTGCAAAGATAACTGTGCAGATGTACTAGATTTAATAAAAAATGTATGTGCAGCTGTATCTCTGTACATGTCTGTGATACTGTGACCTGTCACCATCATTATGTCTTCCAGATAATGTCTCGTTCATGCCTGCCAGTGTACAGCCACCAGGAGGATGATGTCCTCATCCCATACCACCATGAGAACTATGAGGTTTTATTTAGTCATGTGCCACAGCATGCCCAGCAGCGTGATGACCTGTGCAGGACCTTTTCAGGAGGGTTAATGATGTGGGTGGACATAACCGCACTTACCAGCAGGTGTGCAGACACTGCACGGACTTGATACGACATGTGAAACAGCGTGCCACTGCAATTGCCAGGGAACAAGGTGGAACAGGTGGTGGGCCACCAACCCAGCCCCCACTCACACACACTGAGGAGCTACTGGCCAGCCTGGGGACACCCTCAGAACAGCAACCACAAAAACTAGCTGCCATCGTGGAGGTGGATGTCTCCCAACCAATGAGCCTGGAGTTGCCTGGTAAGTCACTACTGCACATATGACTATTATATCCCATTTAGTTGCATGTGTCACTGTACAATATGTAATGTATCATCATATGGAAGGTATGTTTACACACATGCTGCATACTACAGTATGCTACCTTGTGTATGCACACATGTGCATACTATATGCTATTGTACAGGCGAATGTGTTAACATGCACAGTGCACCCTGTGGCTGTCATACAGTCATGGATAATGTTCAAACTGCTGTGTCACCCCTATACAGTATCTCTGGCTTGCCACACAGACATCAGTCCATTGCAGGTGAGACTGTCATCAGTATCAGGCATGTTAATGCATATATATATTCCTCCAAAACTCACCACGAAAGTACTAATAAAAACACAAATGTCCAGAAAGAAGAAGAATGATTCCAAAGATGCTGTAAATTTATTGAAACATGAAGTTTATTATATTGTAATCTGATGAAGTCCTGGCTTTGGAAAGGACGAAAACGCAATTGTGGCAAAGAGCGTTAATTTCCTTCGTGTTTCAATACATTTACAGCATCTTTGGAATCATTCTTCTTCTTTCTGGACATTTGTGTTTTTATTAGTACTTTCGTGGTGAGTTTTGGAGCTTTATTAGTGGTTTTGGCTATCCAGGAGATGGAAGGAGCGACTCCTAAAGATGATACAGGGGAATCACGTAGGCTGATAGGTCAGCTTACGCAACTGATAGACCTGCTATTCCCATTATGTCACTCGCTTTGCGACCGAAAACGCGAAGCAAACAACACAGAACTGGAAAGAACCGAAGGGTTACTAGGAGCCAAACCCAAGAGAAAACGTAACCGGAGTGGTAGTTTGGAGCGAGAGCTTGGAGCGGATGAACCGAACGGTGATTCGTTCAACCCGGGAGTTACACCAGCTATTTTTGGACAGAATGAAAACCAAAATGAACATTTCCAGACAGAAGCATTGGTACTAGGACAAGCCAGGAATAAACATGATAAGCCTTCTATGAGTAAGGCACGCGAAGGTACTGTAAACAATTCCTTCCACAATTCGTGGAAGAAAAAAGATACCAGAGATTGGTTGACATTGCCTTTTAACATTGACTTTGACAAAGCAAATGAATTGGATTGTGGTGTTGATTTAACTTATTCTGCTAAAATTGATAAGTTATCTAAGCTAATGTTGAAATACAAAACGCTAACTATTGAAAATGAATACCTGACAGAGTGCTTGAATAGAAAAGTAGTCCCAAAAGGACTAAGGGTATGGAAGTACCCGAATAACGTTGAATCAGGGTCAGATTTTCATAAAGAATTGATACAAGTGTTTAATCAATGTGGCTTAGAAATTTTAAAATTAATTATTAACGAAAATAAACGAGTGCAGGAAGTTTTGAAAAAGGAAATAGAAATTTTGGATGTTTGCACTAAAGAAGATCTCATATTTGAAATTAGAGAAGAGAGAGATAAATATTACAAAGTTAAAGGAGATATAGACTTAAAATGTAAAGAAATAGTTGAAAGAAAAATAAACAAGTTAAAGAGGGATATTGGAGAATACCAGAACAATAGCCACTATCCCAAACCACCTCCCATTAAACGTGGAAAGCATGTTCATTATACCTACCAGGATGAACAATCTTTAGACTTTGATACTAGGGTTAACAAAGCATTGATGAAAGATGATTATGATAATGAATTCCCACCATTAAATAGGGAAATACAAAATGGTAAAAGAAATTACAATGAATTTCATAATTTTCAAAAAAGGGGGGGAGGGGCAGAGGAAGGCATTATTATTAATGCACCCGAACCCCTCTATAAACTCTAATGAGAACAACATATCCATTAATGGGGTTCAACACACCTTTAATAATTTTTCTATATATAATTTTAGTAACATAACACCTAATAAACAACATTTTCATCTATTAAGCAAGGGATTTAAATTTATTCCCACTGTAAAGGGAGAACTAGTAAACACTATTATAGATATGAAATTGTTTCTCAGAAAAATCAATTGGGAAATGCTTTTTTCACAACATAGTAAGTCAGACCTACCTCCTCAGAGCTCGTCCTTGACCCATAAAAGTATTTACAACCCTCCCTTGCACCCACAAATTAGGAATCTGGAAATCATGTTGGAAAAAGAAATTAGACAGATATATGAACAAAAGGTCTATGATTTCAATCTTTCTAAACAAGAAAATGAGGCATTAAATGAAATTAAAATGAATAATGAAATAAGAATTATGAAGCCTGACAAGGGAGGTGGGGTAGTGTTTATGGATAATATAATATATGAAGGAAAAATGAACTGCATGTTAAGGGATACTACCAGATATAAAATCGCCTCTTTGAATGAAATGAATGTGGCATACTACAAGGTAGATAATCAACTTAATGATATGGTTTTTGAGGGAACAATAGGCAGGAAAACTTATGAATTTTTACAAGTGGCCAAACCAAAAACTCCCATCATTTTCGGGATACCTAAAATCCACAAAAATATGGAGGACCCACCGCTGAGACCCATTGTCTCAGCGGATGGGTCCAAAATACTTCCATTAGCAAAATTTGTGGATAGTAAAATAAAACATATATGTGCTGAAAATCAATATATACTGAAGGATTCCTGGGACTTACTAAGATGTATAACACCTGAATTGGTCAATGACAATTTAACTTTTATTACCATAGATGTGGTAGACCTTTTCACATGCATACCGCACAGTGAAGGTCTTACAATGTTCGAAGATATGATTTACAGGGACAAAAAACTATCTCATTCAGACAAAAGTTCCATAATGAACTTAACGGAAATGGTTTTGAAATATAATTTCCTTATGTTCAATGGCGAATATTACCAACAAGTGCAGGGCATATCTATGGGAGCAGCGTGCGCACCCACGTATGCCAACATTGTCCTAGCTAAATGGGAAGAGGAGTTTGTATTACATTCCAAGTATAAAAATGATTGGTCATTGTATCGACGTTTCTTAGACGACATAGTTATCTTTTGGACTGGTGATATGGAAAAGTTTAAAGAATTCTTTGAATATATAAATAATACTACCAGTTTTTTAAAATTTACCTATACTTCTTCTAAAGACAGATTAGAGTATCTAGATGTGGAAATATACAAAACGGAAAAAGACTTTGAAACGAAAATTTATAGGAAGGAAACATTTTGTAATTCTTTTCTTCACTTTACTAGTGCGCACCCCTCACATTGCAAAAAGAATATTGTCAAGGGACAATTTGTGAGGGGTAGTCGTATGACTAGTTCAAGTGAGGATTTTACTTTAGAATGTGAATTCCTTGAAAAAATGTTTGAAGAAAAAGGATACCCTATACCATTTATTAAGATGATAAGAACTGAAGTAGAAAAGGGTAGAAATAACAAATTTCAACCAATAAAGGGTAAGAAAATCGAAAATTATTTAGGTAGCATATCACCTAGTCAATTAACAAATAAAGATAACTATGAACAAGCTTTCGTTATGGAATACAATATGGCCAATATTAAAATTAGTGAAGTATTCAGGAACGAATGGGACAAATTTTCCACGTTCATGGACATGGAAAATATTTATAACACTACCCCAAAAATAGTGTACAAAAATGCAAAGAATGTGAAAAGAATTTTAGAATCTCATTCCAAAAATAATGTTTTTGATTACAGAGGAGGCACAATAAATGGACAGAAAAGGACAGGGAGTTTTAAATGCGGCCACTGTAATCAATGTGAATTCATGATGAATACCAATGAGATATATATTACTAGTAGGGATAGAACTATAACAAATAAAGCATATTACAGTTGTGAAACAAAAGGAGTTATATATTTGGCCCATTGTAAAAAATGCAGTTCATTTTATATAGGGAAAACAGAACGAGCTCTGAGGAGGAGGATTTATGAACATAATTATGGCATCTTGAAGGCTAAGGAAACCAATGCACTATATAGGCATACGAAAAAATGTGTAGAAGGAAAATTTGAATTCTTTGTGATAGAACAGGTTAAGAAAGAAATAAGGGGAGGTTTATGGGAAGAGTGGTTAGCTTACAAAGAATTATGGTGGCAAATTAAATTAGATGCCACGAGAAAACCTGGATTAAATGAACATACATCTCTAACCCCTGTGTTAAAATTAAGAGCTGCAGAGATCTAGTTTAGTGGCATAAAACAAATGTCCAGCAGATGGCAGCACTATTACATGAAAGAAAAAGGTTGAAAGGGATGAAATTAATGAACATCAAAAAATGTTTTTAACATTTTTTATATATTTATTTTATATTAAATATTTAAGCAAACACTTTTTTAGATATTTATAATATTTAATATTTTTAATAAAATAAAGTTTTTTAGGGAGAAAATAAATTTTAAGATACAAAATCCACAAAAGAAACATATATATAATACATTTAGTAACACTGCATAAATAGTGAATATTTAACTACATATTGCACTGTCAGGGTTAATAATGTTTAATTTAATATTAATGAGTTAGGAACACTTCTGATTTGCTTAATCATGATGCATTTTATCCGATTGGTCTAATTTGAATATTCATGTATATTTAAAGTGGTAATTGATTTATTTGATTGTAATCTGATGAAGTCCTGGCTTTGGAAAGGACGAAAACGCAATTGTGGCAAAGAGCGTTAATTTCCTTCGTGTTTCAATAAATTTACAGCATCTTTAGAATCATTCTTCTTCTTTCTGGACATTTGCATATATATATTCGCCATGTGGCAAGTTAACACATGTACACATGATGTATGGTCCAGTCATGATATACAGGTCGCATCTCCCATCATTCACACTAGCTACCCATGTGCAATATATACAAATGAAATGAAACACCGACATGAAACCACAGAATCTGTCATTGCTACATGTGTGGACAGCTGTACATACAATGGTGGAGGTGTTGTTCAATGTAGGCATCTGTACTATACATTGGAACAACACATGTGTGGTACACAAACAGTACCACACAGTGAGCTGGGATATGGGCAGCCCACAGGAGTCACCATTGTGTTATATGCCCCTGCAATGGGTGCACACATTGTGATGTGCCATCTGACATGTCCCAGACATGTAGTGTTCTGGCTACAATATTGTCACACTATCCCATAATACATACCCCACAAACCAAACACACAACCTGTTGCCTGCATAACCCTGTGGACAGTGACATATCTGAAATCTAAGGGTGTATGTCATATGGGACTACACAGACATGTGAGATAGATGGCCATCACAAACATTTGGCCAACACATGTTCACACATGGCCATGGAGTATGGCCAGAGACATGTAGCCACACAGTAGATGTGCACATTGTCCACACATGGTCCAACTATAGCATTAGTTGACTGATTATACAGTTGATGTGGTACACTGGACATCCTAAAAGCCTGCGCACAGCTAGTGGAGGTGTCATGTAAGTCGACCTTATAAGATGTGTTGACCATCACGACTGTGTCATAGCATGACAATAGTCACCTGTACAGCTTCCACAGACATTGACACCACATCAGGCCACAGATACCGTACATTTCCCTTGCTGCTGTAGGACATCACCGTCAGCTGTGCACCTTGTGTGCGTGGCACATCAATGTCATGTGGGACATGGTGTATTGACAAGTCTGCCATGTGGGACAAGGTTGCCAGGCAGCTAAGACTCTGTAGTAGTTGTGCAAGGGTGTCATCCGTAGGTCTTCCAGTGACCTGTCACATGACACAGCATGGTTTGGTGTGTATACACCTCAGCAACATGGTTCACAATCCACAGTTATGTCATGTGTATGCACGCAGTTATGGCTATGCAATGTGTGCATATTACACACTGTATAGCAATATAGATGCCTCATGATGCTATGCAATGGCACAGTGTCTGTACTTCACACTGTATAGCAATGTAGATGCCTCACACTACCCTTCCATGCTCATGCACATTTGCTAAATGTGCATTCTATCTGTAGGGCATACAGACAACACTGCAATGTGATACCCATTACAGTGCTGCACATGTGTCAGGACAACATTGTGTCCAACATGTATGCATGTCAATGCACACGTCAGCAGATTACATGTCAAGGTCACTTCAGCCATGTTTACTGTTAACCTGTGCTGGTCCACATGGTGTATCACAGGGATGCATGCTTACTACCATGATTGTGTGAACTGCATAGCTACTGATATGACACCTGCTTGCTGTTGTGTGCAACCCAGGGAGGTATGCTAACTACCACTATTAATGTCTGAGTTCCATGCTGTCTGCTGTATCACATGCATGCTGCATGCCATCTGTCAAATCACATGCATGGTGTGCATGTGTGTGTGTGTGTGTGTGTGTGTGTGTGTGTGTGTGTGTGTGTGTGTCTGCATGTGTGTGTCTGTGTGTGTGTGTCTGTGTGTGTGTGTGTGTGTGTATTGTAATGTAGAGCCTTTCTTTTTATTCACAGGTGATGTAGGTGCGTTACCCTCCTGCGGTCCGTCTGATGTTAGTGTCCCCACAGATACTGGCAGTGATGAACATATGCATGAGGTACAGGCAGGGTTGTCAGGGGCTGAATCTGTGCCAATGGTTGCCATCCCAACTATGTCCCCCTCTTCCCCGCACACTGTTCTCATGCCAACACATACCCCATCACCAGTGGCCATAGAGGAAGGACAGTTGGCATGTGTTAGCTTGGAACAGGAACATGTGGTAGCTACAGAAGGTCTGTCTATACACCATGGTGTCAGTGTAATGACTGCATATGTGCCACACAGGCATGTGGCCAGTGCTGCTCATAGGTGGACCTCTGGCAGACATGCACCTGCAGGACAGAGCGCAGCAGCTGGTGTCACCAGATGCATGTTCCAGACTGTAATGGTGGGACAGGCACGTGCTGAACGGCAGAACAGAGAAGGGCAGAGGCTTCAGAGGGCTGCTATCCGTACTCTAAATGACAACATCCAGGCATTGGCAAATGCTCAACAGCAGACTGCTAATGTTCTGGACAGGCAATTGGGTGACATGGTCGGAATCCTTGACCATGACATGGCAATCCACGAGCATGAGCTGTCTGTGCTGGAACATCTGGTAGGAGTGAGGTGTAGGCCACATGGACGTAGGCCAGCTACACCACCTAGTGCAGGTCAATGTGAATGAGCCACCTCACATGCCCGCTCCCATAGTGCCAGTAGCAGTAGCAGTGCAGCTGGTGCTACGCTGTCCACACCAGGACACAGCGGGCCACATGGACATGGCCCTGGACGTATCCAGCAGGTACACGGTTCCAGTGGACATGTATGATCGGACAGTAGCCAATCTGTACCACCACCTGGTAGTGCCCGTGCAATCCCTGGCAGGCACAGGTCATGTGGCTATGGCCGGACACAGTGAGCTGTACATCCTGATCTGTACAATCTGGAGCTGTCAATAATACCCCTGTGTATGCCTGGCAAAAGGCAGAACTGTGTGCAATCATACACGCACACAGCAAAAACATCTGTAGGGCACCGCAACACCCACATGCATAATGACCACACATGTCCAATCAGATCACCGGCCCTTACCCACACACATGATGTCATCCACTGGTGCAGCCTATGCCCCTGGCAAACATTATCACCCTGTGTATATGATGATGCCTGTGCCGCATCCCTGTCATCCACACTATCGGTGCAGGGACATGCTCAAATGGTCTGATCCACAGGGTGAACAGAATAGTGACAGAAGTGTATATTACATTAGTTGTGTACGGTTGACACACACCAGACATACCATGTAGTGCAGGTTTATAATGCATTGTTATATGTTCACAGTATGTGTCTTGGTAACAACAGTAACAGCATGTTGGTAATGATATCCTGGTTCCCTCCTTATGGTCTACTTGCATGTGCCAACAAGTAGCAGTGTTTGCAGTTTCCCATGTGTAAATGTGGAGTACTCACAGGCATGTATGGCAATACCAGCATGCTATACGTAGCCTCAACCTGACTGTTAGAAAGGCTACCATACCACAGATGTCCACACATTTACTGATCCAGATGCATGTGGGCTGTTTAATAGGCTACAGTGGCTAGAGACGTGACATCCATACCAGGTCACATCACAGGTATGTTGACATGGTGTGGGGGGTTTACACAGTGGTCTGGCCGATGATAACGTTACAGGCCACTTGATAGCATGAGGCCTCTCTGTGTAGCAGTAATACCCTGTCACATTACAGGATGAGAACACACACAGACATACACAGAAACACACAGTAACATGCCCACACTCACTGGGTCAACAACACTATAATGCACACTCAATAGTGTTGAGGTGAAGACCCCTGCCTATGTGGTAATCACCCTCACAGTACTGTGCACCCACACAATGCGACACAGAGAATGAACATGTACAGGTAGCCAGTAAGGCTGTGACCAATGGCATCAACAGGGTAGTAGACTGCATCACCATGAGGGGTTGGGGATCCTGTCTGTTCTGTATGGTAGCATACACCCTCACTCCATGCACCAGACAGCCATACATACATACACACACACACACACACACACACACACACACACGCACACACACACACACACACACACACACACACACACACACACACACACACACACACACACACACACTGTGGAGTCCACAAATGTCATTCACATATGGATAGCTGACATGTGTGTGATACACACACCACCCCTGCCTACATCATGCTTTACACACTGCAGTATGTACAGATGTTTACAACAGTGTACAGGAGTGTGTAACAATTGGGATGTATTCCCCACCATATGTGGCATATATGGTCACACAAGCAAACACACATGGCAGTACTGTGAATGACACACCTGCTAAATGATGATACATCTGACAGACATGCAGCAGTATTGCCCGCATTATGTGTACCAACGCTACCTTTGGCAATTGTGCTGCTATATGCACACGGGAGGATGTAAGGGTTACAGGTGTCACATGACTTACAGTCAGTAACACCCGACCGCTATGTAGGTTTTATGTCTTCACCGTCAAGTAACAGTAACATAGTGTACCGTTTGCACATGTAATGGTAGGATGGCTTGTAACACACCTGTGAGCTGTCCCCGGCAATCATCCATCTGCAAAGGTGGATCACCACTTTATTTACACACATCCATCCATATCTGACGTATATCCTACCGTACTGTCAGTATTTCACCATATACAGGTGTCAATGATGGGGCTGCATTGCAACTGCATGTTGTAGTTAGGCACAGATGAATTACATACATCAGCTGCTGCGCATGCATGGTAGCTGCATGCACACCACTACATGTACATGTGTGTTGGCCCTACATGCCTGTCATGTAGCCATGTTTGTATGCATTGCAATTGGTGGACATGTGTGATGACATACATTACACATGGACTGGTGTATGATATGATGGGTGTCATGGGTAACTAGTACAGAGGGAATGTTTCCTCAGTCAACATTGCTACCTCATGTACTGTTAGCATTCAACAGCCATGGGCCTACCTTCCATGTGCATGCATGTGATTGCTGTAGCCAATTGGAAGGAGGACAGCAAAAGCTATGCTATGTACGTATGTGTTTTGTGTGTATGTGTGTGTGTGTGTGTGTGTGTGTGTGTGTGTGTGTGTGTGTGTGTGTGTGTGTGTGTGTGTGTGTGTGTATGTGTGTGTGGTCCATGCACATATCCACTGCGATTACATGTATGTCATATCCAAACATGTGTGTTCTTTGGTGTAGAGTGACAGTCATCTGTCACAGCTGTGTAAGACCCAGGGCCCCTGCTATATGTAGAGCCGACCTGGTTATGTACAGTGGTATCATTGCATTGCATAACACATGATGGAACCCTGTCTGTACATGTGTAGTCTGCACAGTTGCTGTAGACCTATGTACAGTCCACTGGTCATGAGTCACACAGTGTTGTGGTAATGTATGGATGTGTGTTGCTGGTCCAAGGACATGGTGATGTCTGAGGGCTACATAGTAGAATGCAGTGTTTACCTCTGTGATCTGCACCTGAGACATCTGTGATGGCTCTTGAGTATGTACTGGTCAGTTCATGTGAGTGGCCTTCATGTACTTGGGGACAGTAACACCATACTGTGCCCTTCTGTGTTTAGAATCTATGTGCATGCAAGGCAGCCCTTCATATACATGGGGACAGTAACACCATATTGTGCCCATCCATGTTTATGTGCATGCAAGACAGCCCTTTGCAACTGCTAAGTGCATGAGCATGCCCAGTATGCCATTGTGTAGATGGACACACAGTACATTCCAAACTGTGCCCTTCCTTGTTTAGAATCTGTGTGCATGCAAGATAGCCCTTCACTTCTAAGTGTGTGAGCATGCCCAGTACGCCATTGTGTAGATGGACACACAGTACATTCCAAATGGATGTGTGATACTAAGTGTGTGAGGATGCCCAGTGACACCTTGGGTCGGTGAGGTGCCTCTGTGTATGGGCATGGCCATTGACATCCTGTATAGTGATGGTGGTCATCCAGGCAACAGATGTCCATACCCCACGCCAGGATGGATGCCTACATTGAACGCACTGGTTGTCTGTCTTGAAGGGTGTACTGTCTGTGGTGCATCTCGTATCTATGTAGTGTTGTAATTGTGCTCCATAGATAGGCAGTTGTCCCGCTCACACCACTGCCATGTGTTTGTCTACGTCTACCTTGGGACAGTAATATGCTTTTAGACGGCTCACTCCACATACATTCCCTATCAGCGTCTTTGCCTTTGCAGATGATGTCATCCACCTAGAAGTATGCCTCTGGGAGTGCTGTGTTCCAGTAATCTCGGTAGTGCGTTCTGTAACTGCATAATGCTGTAGTTTGATAAGGTAGTTAGGTGTATGTTCAACTCCCAGCCCTGCCAAGTGTGTGTGTTTCTGGCTGCCTGGTGGCAGAGTAATGCTTTTAGATGTCTCACTCCACATACATTCCCTATCGGCATCTTTGCCTTTTGCAGAAGATGTCATCCACCTAGAAATATGCCTCTGGGAGTGCTGTGGACCAGTAATTTCAATAGCGCATTCTGTAACTGTGTAATGCTGTAGTGTGATAAGGGAGTTAGGTGTATGTTTGACTCCCAGCCCTGCCAAGTGTGTGTCTTTGTACCTGTGTGTGTTTCCAGCTGCCTGGGGACAGAGTAATGCTTTTAGATGGCTCACTCCACATACATTCCCTATCGGCGTCTTTGCCTTTGCGGATGATGTCATCCACCTAGATGTATGCCTGTGGGAGTGAGGTGATGCCGGAACTCAGTAGTGTGTTCTGTTACTGCATAATGCTGTAGTGTGGTAGACTAGACAGGTAGGTCCTCGATTCCAAGGCATGGCAGGTGTGTGTGTTTGGCAGTTATACCATATGTGTTGGTATCTGTGGGTGGCTTGCTGCGGGATGTGTTCAGTGTGTTTTGTTGCTGACCTATATAGTGTCCACAACCCGCATATTCTGCCAAGACACTGAGTTGTCAACACATACATTCTCCAATAGGTCTGGTGAGTAACTGTCAGCAGCCCTACTCTTACCCTTGATACAGTCTGTCCCGTGTGACGCAACATAACACACGTGCATTGATAGTAACAATGTTACATGATGCAGGTGGCACATGTAGTTTCCTTTTCATTCATGTCTAATGCATTGCTGTCATGTGGTCCGCTGTTGTGATATAAATGCCATATCTACATATGTGTGTACAGGTATACGTGTGTATGTATGTCCATGTATATATATATATATATATATATATATATATATATATATATATATATATATATATATATATATATATATACAAATAATATATTTGATATATGTAGATGTAGAGGTGGACACAGATGTGAACATATATGTCTGGGGACATCAGCACTATTGAATGTTTGTGCCGGATGATCTGTATGTGATAACCTGGGATCTATGTATATCTGCCATGGTGTGGTGGTAATGCACATTGTCTGTAGTGTGCAGGGCCACAGGTTGTAGTCATGTTGCTGGGAAGACCATGGGACATCGAATATGGTGATAGTAAGGCACCTGTTGCCAGTTGTGTATGGATCTGAGCGACACTGAGCAGTGGTTATTAATTTGGAGGTTCGGTATGGGTCATATAACTATTCATTAGAAGACTATACTATGCAGATGAGGTTGACTATAGTGTATCAAATGTATCACCAGGGTGTACTGCTGGTCCCTGGAATGTATGTGTGTAGTCAGCCGGGTGCAGGTCTCAAATATAGTTGACAACACGGGAGGGGGTTCAGGCATACTGTACGTAGATTGCAGTACTGTGCCTCGGGAGTGCTCCTGCCTTAGCACACCTAAGCTAGGGGTGTGTCTATACCTGCCTGGTGACATTGGGAGGAATGACAGCAGTGGTGGGATTAGTCAGGGTGTACAGGCTGCAAAAACAGGTGTTGATCAGCACAATCAGAAGATGACATGGCCAGCCTGCACATGAACAGTACGTTAATGCGAGTAAGCAGCATACTCACAGGTTTCGTCCGCACTCTACACCACCGGTGCATACCTGCAGGGACATTTCACAAAACAGTCCAACCAAATGACATGGGCTGCAGCAGGCAACATATACCAACATGTGCAGGAGGCTGGGGCAGTGAGAATGTGTATGCTGCCAAACAACCCTTACTGGGGTGACATAAGACTTTATAGACCGAGGATGACTTACCAGGGGTTACATGGGCTGGGGATGTTGGAGCACTATGGGGTGGACAGAGACCTCCTACAGCAGCTTGTTGACCTGTGCCTGCCACACCTGACACATCAAACAGGCCAAGGGAAACACATCACATTGGATACCATGGTATGTGTTGGCCTAGGTGTACTAGCCACAGGTACCTCACACAGCACAACTGGGGATATCATGGGTATCTCACAGGCATCTGAATCCAGAGTATTTCACCAGTTCACAGACGCCATGTCAACACATGCTAGTGAGCATGTACATGTCCTCAACGCAGGTGATTAATAGACCAGCAATATGCATCTGTTCAACCACATGGATGACTACCCTGGGATACTGGGTCCTATAGCCTGCACACACATACACATCGTAGCACCACCCGGTGAGCAGGGTAGGGCCTACAGTCACTGCAGGGGCATACCCTCCAACAGCTAAGCCATATGCGATGGCCAGGGCATGAGATTGAAGGTGAGTGCTGTCTTCCCTGGAAGCTATGATGTGTCCAATATATGGCTTCTGACACAGCTGTAGCACACCACTGCCAATATGGACATCCCCTACAGTCTCCTCGTGGGGGATGATGGGTAAACACTGGTGTCTTGGCTGATGACACCCATCAGCAATGCACACACACCTGAACACTCACACCATACTGAGGCGGATGCACAAGCAAGCCATATACTTGTGCATGTGTTTGGGATGCTCAGTTTACAGTTCTGGTATCCGGACACATCCGTTGGAGCTCTGCAGTATTCACAAGCTACATGCATACAAGTTGTTATGGTATTTGCTATGCTACACATTCTTATCCTGCAGTAACAGTGGCAGCAGGAACAGCATGGGGCAGGGCCACACAGCCCAACACCACTGCCAAGGTCTGTAAAGGCACAGTGTGACTTGATGAAGGAAATAAAGTAGGAAAACGAATCCAGGCCAACAGAGGTTTATTAACAAAAAAACAGATGAAGGTTTACCTAGGTTTCGTCCACATAGGACTTCTTCAGAATACTGAAGTCACAATTAAAACCATATATATATATATATATATATATGCAACCACAATGTATTAACATTATTATGGATTTAGTATTTTTACTTTCTTACATATACACATATATTTACATCTATTTATACTTATATATATATATATATTTTTTTTTACTTACATTTTATATTTTTTGTACATTCATCATGTTATAGTTGTTGTACTCATTTTTAGTAATATATATTTATTTATTTATTGTTAATCTATTTACATTTTTATTGTTAGTTTAGTAGCACAGTACCAAACAGAATGTTTAAATGTTTTTTCCATTTTATGTATTTATTGTAGGCATTTTAATAGTATGTATTTTAAGTGACAATGTGTATATCTTTAAGTTTGATTAACTTTTGTTTAATTGTTTAATTGGATTGATTGCATATATATATATATATATATATATATATATATATATATATATATATATATATATATATATATATGGTTTTAATTGTGACTTCAGTATTCTGAAGAAGTGCTATGTGGACGAAACCTAGGTAAACCTTCGTCTGTTTGTTTGTTAATAAACCTGTGTTGGCCTGGATTCGTTTTCCTACTTTATTTTATTTTTGGTTCGTTGTGGTGGTTTGGTTCTTGATGAAGGAAATACCTGAGCAGGGCACAGTCAGCGAAAGCCCATGCACAGTATGACCTGCCCTTGGCAAAGAGGTAACACAAGGCATATGCGCTGACACAGTAGGTACCCACAGATTTCCCCTCTCTGACCCGCACACAGTACAATGGATGCCAAACATGACAGTACCTGTGCTCGGCCATGTATAGGAGGTGCACTGTGTGCATCTGGCATAGGCATCACTCCAGCACCGTCCTCAAGTCCGGAACACACCCAGGGTATGTCTATTGACCTAACAAGTGGCAGTTGTATTAGAATGTGTAGTTACCCATTGCTATGGTATGTATGTGAGCATACAAGTGACTGTGGTGGCCAAATGTTAGGGCAGCAGACAGTACACATCCATAGTGGTACCATGACCTCTGTAGCACATACGGGGGTCAGAATGGTAGCCTGTAGTACACAGGGTGTCCTAACCCACTGCAGATTATGGGCTGACCATCATGTGTGTCCATACAGCCCACACACATTCCATGCAGCTGGACAGATGTGGACCAATACAGACAAATGATATACGATGGCCTATGGATATGGCCAATGAATGATCCCAACCACCTAAGACACACACAGATGACAGCAGGCCAGGCAGTTTGATGTAGGTTGTGTAAGCTAGGACATCCAACACCACTTTGCTGGTAATTAAAGCTGGGAACTGACGTACCCTGGTATCCCTCCAACCAGCAATTTAGGTAGGTCCACACACTGACATGGAGTACTCGGCATACCAGTACAGTAGTGGCAGATGTGTACAACTGTTGGCTGTGCCTCCCATCAAACCTACAGATGTGAGAGTCATGTGCGCCACCCACAGTGCTGTGTAGGACTGGGGTTGTGGTTGGATGTCCCCCCACGCTATGCAGACATGTAGCAACTGTCAATGCCACATGACCATTAGCTACCCTGCAGACACAGCATGATACCTGTCTGTGTAGAACGGAGGGATCAGTAACACAGTACTATCTGAACATATGACACATGCAATACTGTTGACCATACTTGGCATGCTCACCCACATGATGGTATGACGGTAATGTCGGTCGACAACATGAGTAACAGTCATACTGGGCATGCTCACACACTGAAACACAGGACGGCCAGGCATGCCTACACAAGTGGTCCGGACATATCTGCCAGTACATTGCTATACTGTTGGAAGTCTGCGCTGTATGGTGTGTGTGTGTGGTCTATTGTCTGCACATATGGCATGGTCTATTGTTAATTCACATGAGCTATGTGCGCAGGGTACTTCTACCATCACATGTATAGGGAGGTTCTTTGTTTGCGGACAGGCCGATGCCTTTCGATACAGACTGGCTAAGGCACATTCCAGCAGGTGGGAGCAGTTGTGCGTGGGTGTGCACAGTGTTAAGCACTGCTGACCTCTGGTCACAGCACCTTATACACGTTTAGACTCCACATTTCTTTGACAGTGCACTACTGGCATACTGGTAGACAAACACGCTTGCAGCCGCTCACTCACCGACATTTCCGCTCACATTTGTCACTCACGCTGGGTGTGTGCGATCCCTTGTGATGTGTATTACATCGGACTACATGACTACAGTATTGGGTATGTGTAAACATTTTGAGATGGCTGGCGTTTGACTGTACGGATTCAGCGGTCTGTCCAGTGATGTTATCATATCATATGCATGTTCCTCATACGATCTGCTCCCATCTGCCTGATACATGGAAACTGATACTCTGCAATGCTGACATGTGACTTGAGTTTGTTACCACAGCTGTTCGCCGAGTCATGCTACCGCATACCTACTGCACGTTGTCCACCTTTCAGATTGCACAACGGGAGACTGTAGGAGTGACACCTTTCCCACTTTGCATGGGACAGTCCCTCATCATGCATATCTCATGTGACAATACCAGAACTCTCCACCAATCGAGGACACATTTCTACAGAATCAGAGACAGGTCAAGAAAAATCAGGGACACTTTTACAAAAGTAGTGCTATTAACTTGAAACATTGACAGAATCAGAGCACATGAATTAATACACATATTCTGAGGTAACAGTTGTTTATAACTCTTACTTATTGTCATTAGTCAGTAAGTGTAATTCAACACCTTTCCTTCAACAGCCACTAATTTTAGGAGGGATTAAGAGGGACAGAGTTAAACTTTCAGTCAAACTCAGGGATGTACCAGACATTCAGGGATCGTTGAGTGGTATGGACAATACTCTAGCCATTGCAACTGTCCTGATTAGGGGACATTCTCATGTTGTACGTGTCTGTACTGGTTGCTTGTTACAGGTCTTGTATACCTGACATGTCGATATGTCATATGGAATAGCATAAGCAACTTTACTGCTGCTAGATTACGCTTTGATTTGTTCCGATATGTATATTTCTGTAATATGCATGGCTGTAGGTATGTTCTGCCCTGGTACATCTGACATTTCTACAGAGCAGGTTCCACTTTGGCCATTCAGAATGGTGGCGGCCCTATAGACCTTATATGTAGAGCTATCACATGTCTCAAGGTAACAAATACCTACAGCCAGTAGAAAACGGACGACTTCCACGGTTTGCATACATTAAGGTTATTCATGTAGCATTATAATTGATAATACTGTTTCCTATTACATGTAGCTGTTACTGATACAACAAATTGATGACTGACACCACTACACACACTATATAGACTCCATTCCCAAACTCACAGGCCATGTGCCATAACTGTCATTTTGCAGGACACAACTGCCCAGACGGGTGTGTCCCTCACAGGCGTCCGGGTGTTGAAAATCTTCTATTATGCTATCATCTACCTAAGGTGGTCAGCAAATTATGCACTTTCCGTCAGTAGCAGAACTCACATACCAATGGGTGTGAATGAACACTGTATCAGGGACAATGCATAACACCCAGTGGGACACATTTAGATGATTGGTTCTATTAACCAGACACATTCACAGTCACAGAGCATATGTATTCATTCACATTTGTCGAGGTACATGGTGTTTATGACTCATACATGTTGTCATCTTTCATTACCTGTATTCCGCCACCTGTTCACCTAATATTACTAGTTCTGGAAGTGTTTAGTTGGACTTTGTTACATTCTGATACAGAACTATGGCCGTCCATGCTAATCGGGTACACGGCACTGATTTGGTCTCTATGTATTCCCCCGATGGTTTACAGACTATCCGGTAGATGTTGTCTTCAGGTTTGGGAGGTGTAGGCGTATGCTATGCCCACATAGGAATATTAATGACTTCCACTGGGTGGGCCTACTACATCTCTGCCAACCAGCACCTGCACACTTAAGCCCATTAATGCATACACATGGTCACCTACCTGGCACCCCTCTACAGCAGTCGTGACAAATACTTACTGCGAGCGCAGCAGGGGTATGAGCACACCCCTACACATTGCCCACTCTCCCCATCTCGGGACACATGTCATACAGTTTGTCAACCCATGTATTATCACACTTGCACAACCTACTGTTCCATGTACACCTACATCCTGCTCGTATTAGTGTTAGCAGATTCACACATACCCCGAATTTTTGGGGTCCCGCGAGGGACACTATTATCCATGTTTAGAGTGTAGACCTTGCAGAACTCTCCCACTGGTACTTTCCTACCGGTGTTTTGGACAGCGGCAGTGTATTGATCTGTATTTCCTGTCTGTATGTCTATCCGGCCTAGCTGGGCGATGTGGGGGGGGTACAACGTTTATTTATTGGACCTCCCAGTCACATATGCCCGGGTTGTAAATATGTTACCCCTAATTGCTGTGAAGTAACCTATTTATGTACATGTGTATATCTACACTGACATATATATTTTGTTTTGTGTGTATGTGTATGTGTATATATCAGTACCTAAGCAAAAAGTAGTCAACCAAAATTGCCAAGTAAATCCTAAAAAAGCCAAGGAAGTACGAACTAACGTAATAATATTCTTAACATTATTATGTTAGTTCGTACTTCCTTGGCTTTTTTAGGATTTAACACTATATATATATATATATATATATATATATATATATATATATATCTATATATATATATATATATATATATATATATATATATATTTATATATCCTTATGAATATATTTGTGTATGTAAATTAATATAGATATATGTATATATATATTTTTATCTATATATACATCTGTGTGTCAGTTAACCTATACATTTCCCGGACATGGACACTTACGCATGCGTATTGGGCTTTATCTCTGCTTCAACATCATACTATTGCCATAGTCATTATGACACCGACACTTCACTCCGGTGAACTTGTGCTCAGCATATTGCACGTTATACAGCGGACAGATGTCACATGTTTTTCATGTCTGGGATGCCGCTGCTAACTGAGATGTGATACAGTGTCATTTGACCTATTACTTGTATGCGCAGCCTATTATTCCTGCTACTGTGTTTGTTTCTGTGCACATTCATATTATTACTGTTGATAGGATGTGTGCTTGTGTTACTGTGACTGTACGTCAACATATTATTGTCTTCTTGTAGTTGTGTCTTTCTGCTGTTCCCGGTTTGGCGTTGTCACAGCAGAACTCCGTTCTGCTCATGGGTGGCGTATAGGTTTTACGTGCCGGGCTGCCAGCCCTGATGCACAACGTCCGACAACGATATGCCCATTCACGCATGTCTCCACGCAAATGACACTCTATCTGGGATTCGCACCTACGTACTAGCTGACCTCCACAGGCAGCTCCATTGCACCCAGCGCAACATACCCTAGCACTCCTGTGTCCATAATCGCATATCCATAGTTTCTCCTGCACACCCGTGTTGAGTTTCCATGCATAACAGCCATTATACACCTGATATCGCAGCCATGACATACTTTTACACATTGCTCTCTCATGAGCGTTGGGGCCCTACACACATTTTGTACGACCTTGTGTATTCACAGGCTCACCATCCATTCATATTTGCACATACATGCCTTTCCTGGTGTTATGGATTACGAACGATTTGCGGGTTACAGTGTAGGTGGTCGCAACATGTACTACATTCCATCTGTTTACAATGTTGACATAGCATTTCAACGATGTTATGGCCACTGGTATAACCCTGCCTCTGGTGTGAAGAGCGATGCTCTACTCACACTTGTGCAGCCTTATGTGGCATACGCTGCGAGCACTTCATAATTCTTTGCTTGCTCTGGATTCACCCTTATGTTTACTTTCATCTTTCGGCATTCCTCATACATATATATATATCTGTATATATATATATATATATATATATATATATATATATATATATATATATATATATATATATATATATATATATATATATATATATATATATATATATATATATATATATATATATATATATATATATATATATATATATATATATATATATAATATATTATATATATCTATATATATATATATATATGTGTGTGTGTGTGTGTGTATATAGATAAATATGTAGATATATAATTGCATATTTCTGTTATGTCTGTGGATATTTATCTATACACACATCCATCTATCTATATATATAAAAGTTACAGCTGTACAAGACAACATACATTTGCTATGCTAATAGTTGTGTACACACATGCAGGCGCACTTGCATCTACTTATTCTGAGTTACATATGTTTATAGGTACTTCTTTAGGATTACATGTGCCTTATTCCTTATGAAAGTACCACTTTGATGGAATCCGGTTAACGGACCCATGTGAATGCGGTCACCTTTACATGTATAAATGTTGGCTTTACAGCACAGAGGCATTCATTACACAATTAATATGTGCTATAGTCATACTTGAACCGGGAATGCCTTTACGTTGGGTGTATGCTGTAACCACGATACTATTGGTGTTCTGGCTCATTTATATGTATACCCATGGTTCATAGCTACTCTGACATACACCTCACTGCTTCCGTTACACAGCAGACATCCATTCTCCTCCTGGGAGACTGCTTAGAATTACTTAGGATTACTTAGAAAAAAATCTTGCTGCATGCCAAACATCATTGCCTTATGCTAGGTATATGAAAATACACACGTAGCACCCTGCCATTGTCAATGTGATGGTAGAATAACAATTATGTCCAGTTTGGATATAATTCTTTATTGGAACACCTTGGAATGTCTTCCTTAGGCAACAGCATACTTTACATTGTTTCATGTCCTCAGTCTTGAGGAGGTGTATCTCTACAACTGTGATGGAATGGCAATCTATTCAAATGACAGCATCAGTCTTCAATACAGCTTTTCCAAATGAAATGTAGAATAAACTCGTGGAAACTACATTTACACCTGGACATAGCACATGTGGGTGGCAACACTGTTAACAACATGTACACTAACTGTAAGCAGTGACGTTGGGATTTGAATTATGTAGCAAATATCACAAGCTAATGAAGGTTTGCTGAAACACAGGGGCAACTACAGATATATTTGATAACTGTGACACTGCATATTCAATAGCTGACATTACCATTGTGTATTATCTTCATGTTAAAAAAGTGGTTGCCCAGCAGAAGCACACTGTATAGATATGCCTCATATAGGAATTTGCAGCCTGTTCTATACAGTAAGTGGAAGAAACACACACCCAGAGATGACAGTCATTTTTGCATTTGAACTCCCTACCTATATACTGAAACAGCCTACATACAAGTGTATTATATGCACATGCCACAGGAGAAATATGACTGCAAATGAGCCATACTGCATCTATGCATGGATGACATCGCTGTGTCATGCAAAGGAGATGTGTGTGTGTGCAAAAAAATAACTTCTACAGCTATGTTGAACTCTAAATGTTGTCAATACTAAGAGGTGTAACACACTCTAGCATCTGTTTACATTCATGTTCATACAATCATGTGAATCTCACTGTTGTATCTGAACTGCCTACCCATCAACTGACAGGATCTACATAAAAGCGTATTATATGCATGCACCGCAAGAGGGGGTCAGACTTTTGTGGTGAGAGAGTGCATTATTGAAATAATGATCTCATCAGTGTGTTGCAAAGGGGGATGTGGGATTGATGAAACCATTTAAATGTTTCTCATGATTGGGAATCAAATGAGCACACCTACTGAATTGATTATCCAGTGATGCAGTGGATCCACCATCATATATACAAGATGATTGTTGTGAGATTAAAACTCCCTACAATCTGAGGAACACAGTACTTAATGCAAGCACCATCATAGAAGTCTGACTTTAATAGTGTGAGAGTGAACTTTATAGAAAATGTGCACTTTAGAGAGGATTCCTAGATTTACATATAGTAGAGGTCCTAACATTAAAAACTTATTGGAGAAGCTACAAACAAAAACAAGAGGTTTAGTCTCCAAAATGTCAAAGTGTAATGCTTGTAAGGCCTGTAAATTTCTTAAGACAGGTCCATATGTTGCAGTATAGTTATTATCGTACTCTTCCATGTCCTGGTAAATGCAACTGCAAAGATGGTGATCTACTTAGCTACCTGTATGTCCTGTCCTGGTTTCTATGTGGGTAAAACCACTAGGAAACTCAAGGAAAGGATATTAGAACATAGTAGAGACATCAAGAAAGAGAAAAAAGAGAATGCATTATATATGCATTCTAAGAACTGTAACAATTTCAAAAATTTTTCTGTTCTTTGTCATCGACAGACTGCTTGATTATAGTAGGGTTTGAGACTTGAACCTATATCTTGAGAAACTAGAGTCTGAGTGGCAACTAAGAACTAATGCCACTGTTTATCCTGGCATAAATGACAATATCTCATTAGCTCCGGTGTTAAAATTAAGGGCACTGGAGATTTGAAAATGCTATATTTAAAGTCTGTTTATTCTGGTTCCTTGGTTCCCTAAATACATACAGTACAATGTAGGTATTTTGTAGTGTAACCAGTGTGTATTTTTATTCAACATTTTTACCCAACAATTTTAAATTAGTTATTTTTAATTAAGTTATACAGCATATTTATTTTATTAGCACTAGCACTTTATAACAATTTGCTATAAGTGAATTAATATGCATTTATACGTATATCTAAATGTGATTTCTATTGAACATAGCACTTTGCTCATGCTGATGTACTGTCCTTTTAAATAAGCATTCATTCATTTCCCTATTGCATTGATCACGTGATTGTGTTAAGAAGTTTACTTAAGATTGCACAGCTTTGCATGGGTCATTATTTTATTTTTATTTATTTATGTATTTTTTTTTTTTTTTGTGGGACAGGTGCCCACCTTTTACTTTTATTTTTTCTTTCAAAGAGGGAGGAATGTTGAGGAGGGTGCTTAGGAATGTGAGGGTCAGGTAGGAAGGTCAGGTGAGGAAGGAGCTGCAGACATATAGGACAACCAAGAAAGTCAAGGCTGGTGAGGAACACAAAAGCTTGGGTACACCATGATTGGGATAGGTAGAGGACAGTGGAGGCTCACCCATGTCAAACCTGAGAACAGTGAGAATCTGGTCATCACCATCAGAACTGTCATCACAGTCTCCTGCCGCAGTTTCCTGTGTCAGTGCTCAATACAGCATCATCTTGGCAATATAATGAAGCACCTTTTCTACACATCCGATTTGGGCCCCAGGCCCCTTTCCATAACACACACCTTCAGCACTGTCAGCTCTTCAACTGATACTAATCCTGGAGGGTACCAGTGCATCAGCTGCTAGAGCAGAGCTACCTGATGTGGATGAGCCAGACAGGGCAGGTGCTGCAGAGGCAGCACTGACAGCTTGGGACCCAGAAGTACAGGGTGCTGGTGTTGCAACTTGTGGAGGGATGGTGGACCAATCTGCAGTGATCAGTCTACCACTCTGTGGTGCATGTCCAGTTTTGTAAGCAGAAATGTAAGCCAACATAATATTTTTAAGACATAAAATATCCCCCCTCCAAAAAAAAAAATGAGAGAGAAGCTGGGGGTGAGACAAAAAAACAGAGCGAGAATGAGGTCCGTGGCATGTCACATGACTATATAATTACAGGCAAGGAACAGTTATGAATATGTAGTCTATACACCTTTGTCACATTCAGGTATAATAGGAAGGTCTTACTCTGTTATGCCATTAATCAATTGCACTGTCACGATATCATAAATACCACTATTTGCCAAATTTTATACAATTGCAATAGCTATTAGGTTTATATTGAGACCTGATGCATAAGTACACTGTGCTTCTCTGAGGCAAATTAACCTCTCTTGGTGTACCTCATGGTTTGTTGCAATGTCTTAAGAAGCTGTACAAAACAGAATAAGATAAAAAGAGACATGAAAACATATTGAATAACAGTCTTACCTGGGTACTGTATTCTATATCATTTAATGCAGCTAGGTCAGTATACTTACACAACTGTGGGATGTCAGCAGTCCTAAATTAATCATCCCATTAGCTAAGGAGGTACTTTTTCTGCTGCTTCAGATCACTATAGTGGTGATGATAACTCTCTCCAGTGAGTGGGATGACAGTTGCACTGCAAACAGCCTTGGCTACTCTGTTCCTAGCCATGGTCTTAGACTGAGACCCATTGTAGTGCCCCAGCAATAGTCTACTTCTGTAGTGCTTCTTTAGGAGTACCACAAAAATGATAGACTCCTCTACACCCTTCCTCTCTGCTCTAAATTCAGCACTATCATCTCCAATGCCAGCCATGCTTGCAGAAGTCAAGCAGCAACTATAAGGATAAACTGGTGCCAAATTCCTAACTCTTGTTTAATGGCTAATATGCAAATACACACAACCATGTCAACTGCATTTACCTGATGGTAAGTGCAAAGATGCACTTGTAAGCAAGGCAGAAGGCATTTTATTAAACAGCAACAAATGTATGAGGCATGGCAATGAGATTACACATTGACACTTTTTCAAATGATCAACACTGACAGCCTCAGTAGCTTGGATTTTTATCCTTGGTGTGTTACAGGTTAAATATGATGACTTGGCTCATACCTTTCTGAAATTACAGAATGTAAAAAGTTAGTTAACCAATGTGAGAATCAAGCCCAAGGATTAACTAATGCAGTAATTTCAAGTAAGGTGATTACCTGGCAGTGTTAAAGAAGAACCCATATTTATTAAATACAGATTGTATTCAGTATGAATGGAGATATACTTCAGATAGACTTATATATGTGACTTGAAGAAGCCCTGTGAAATGCATTCCCATGAAAGAGGCAGTATTACTGCTTGTAAATGTATGTCAGATGGGTAGACTTTCATGAGCTGAGTAATACAGGTTGGGGTATAATGCATACATAGTTCACTACACGTACTGTCCTAAATATAGACTTGGCCTATGTGAGGAAAGAAGATGATTTCTCACTTGGCATTCTGCCCATCATAGATATACAAATGCATGTTTAATTCATTATCATAATTATTCTGCTTAAACAGTTACAAACACATTCAACTTCTTCATAAGTAAATCATTTATAATATGCTACTTTGAAAAATGTTATCTCTCAAAGAATTAAAGAGACGTTTATTGCAATAAACATAATTATGATAGCCATCTGTATGTAGTATTACCTTTCTAATAAAAATGTTGTTAGAAATTGCATTCTGACACCCTATTTAAAAAGTGTTATCTGGATTTAAACCCTGCAACATCTGTGTGCTATTTTTAAAAGCACTGCACTTATGCCTTGTTCCACAGAGGAAGCTAGGTTATCAGGTGGATTTTCTGTACTAACTACTGTCCAGAGAGCTGATGGCCGTGTATCACCGCTAAGCATTTTTGTGCTACAGAGGGCTGCGCAAATAACATTTTTAACTTTTTTCCTGTTAAAAAAGTATGCTTCATTGTGTGAAGGTCAACAACAACCAAAAGGACAAAGCAAGAAACAGTAATAAATGCATATAAAGTTATGATGACAGTGACTCCTATATCTGGAATAATAAATTCCACAGTCCCTTCACACTGTAAGGATTTAAACTCAAGAGAACTGAGATAAGGGGCCAAAGTCAGTGCATTTACTGCTTCTGTCTCAGAAACAATTAGTGCACATCACTCTTACATTAGTAGTACAGCACAGCAGTGACAAAACTGTTTGTGCTAATGAAGATTGCAGTAAAGAAATTGTTTAATTTCCTTCAACTGTGAGCATTGTTTGCACTCTGCTGAGCAGTGCTGACATTACACAGACTAAAGAACAGATTTAACAATTTATATTCCACTTAAGTTCTTACTGCTGCTAAACGAACTGTATCAGAAAGAACCTATGCAAATGCGAAATGCGGTGCTGATGGCAAGACCAGTTCAATTTCCAGTATGTACCTTGGACAGTAGATATTCATTCACTGCCTCAAAATGCTGCCAGTCAACAGTGCACTCTGTCAAACTGTATGCAAATGAGGAACACAAAAAAAGAAAAGTCACAGACAATTATCAGCAGTAACACTTATATGGCAGTAAATATGAAAAGGCAGGATTGTGAAGTTTCCTACAAATGTGTGTGATGCAACCGAATCACGTGCTCAGAAAATATGCATTAATTTTGTCAGACAGCACACTAACTGGAAGTGAACGTTCAACTCAGTGCAATAATAACTCACTTTCAAATGTGTTTCTTATCCTTCCTTGTGACCAACACAGGACTAGAACATATTACTTTCTAAATGTGCTTAAACATGTCTAGATTAATGTCATATTGACTAATACTTTACAGTAATAATGGTCCACACCATTTTAATATCAAGTTGCCAACACTACTTCTTCCCTTTATTTTCTGAACAACTTCCCCTCCTCCCAGCTTAACTACAGAAATGCAATGTTCATGGCCATTTATTTGGATTTTTGTTTCAATGTGTGCTATGGCTGATCAGCCTTTCAGACAGATTTTAAACAGAGGATGGGCAGTGTTCTCTTACTTCAAGGATTTTAGTGTTGTTAAGGTTATCATAGCTCTCAAAGTGCTTACTCCTTTTTACTGTATGCCTACTCTGCATTATATAAACAATTCAGACATAAAAATCACTTCAGTATTGCTTGTTGTTGTAGCCAGAGCAATCAGAAACAGTTGCAGGCCATTAGTAGCTAACTATTTTTATTACTCCTCCCTGCTGTCCTAGGGTGTATGCATGTGATTGTGTAGCAACCTACACCATGATTATATCCCCAACACTGAGTGATTTTTTTTTTAAATTCAGGTATGCTAATGACTTCACACCTCATTTGCATCTACACAGTGCTCAGAGGCTGAATCTATACTATAGAAATGTAATGGTATAGCCTAGAAAGAAGTGGAAGTAGAGGATTCTGATAAGACACAGACAGAGCAATGTTACGATTTACTTGGAGGAGATTGTACAAATCACTGCATATTTCATAAGTTGTATTTGTTCTCTACACACACACTGCTTACACGGTCATATTTTGAATGTATTTCAATATGTAATAAAAAATTGCGATGTATGCAATTTTTAAATTTCAAAGCGGCTTTACAGCACGTATAGCAGTTTTTGATGTTATGTCCATGTTATTATAGTTAATTCATAGTATTGTGTTATTTGCTACTGCATGACTGCCTCAGGCACATTGGTGACTCATTGGATAGGATGAGTGACACACTGCATTGGGCAGTGTTTGTCGTATTATGTCTGATGGGGAGGGCCAGAATCCACCCTTGGCCTACTGCACCCCTTCACTCTATGAGAATGATGATGACTGTGCCATGTGCTTTGTTCATTTCTGTTTGACTTAGGGTTGCATATATGTGTGATGCACAGAGTGGATATGTATGAGACTGACAGTATGCAGGTAGTTTATCTTCTTGCACATTTGTTCATCTACTACAGGTTCCATACATAGATTGACATTACAGCATTTAGGAGACATGTGCTTTGGGGCTGTCTCTGTCTGATGCTAGCCATACACAGAGAATACATGAGTAAATAACAGTTGTGGACATTGGCTGGCATCACTTTTAATATGTATATGTCCTTAGGTTCTTATGTGTATTCCTTCACTATTGAGTATATGTGCTATAATTTGTTTCTTAGTTGCTGAGTGTGTGCTGATCTTTGAGTCTTAGCTAGTGAGTGTGTGTGCAATGCTTTGCCTTTTAGCCAGAGTAAGGGTATATTTCACATACCTATGTCTGTCGGCTAACTTTGCAGATGGAGGTTCCACCACAGATTTCTTGTCTGTATGCACAGGAGGTGCTGGCCCTGCCTGTGGTCCAGAAATGTGTGGTCCTGGCCTTTGCTGTCCCTGGTGCAGCTGTTTCCTCAGGATGATATTGTGCAGCATGGCACAGAATGTGAGAATTTTTGTACAGGTGTCTGGGTCATACTTCTGGGCATCCCCTGATGTGTCTAAACATCATAACCATGACATCAGCATGCCAAACACATGCTCTATGATGTTTCTAGTTTGACCATGGGCATTGTCATAGCTTTATTCTGAGGATGTGTGTGTATTTCTGATGGGTGTCATGAACAATGGTTCCAGTGCATAACCTGCACCATCCAATAGATGGCCTTGTGGAACATCAGCCATAGCAAACCTTGTATAAAGCCGCAAGGTGTGCCAAAAGTGTGAGTTGTGATAACTACCTAGATTGCTTGCACAGACAATAAGGATGATCCCATGGGGAATAAGACAAACTGGCAGTTGATTGTAGTTTCCCTTCCTGTTGATGTATGTCCTTCCCTGTTTACTAGGTGGGGCTTTTATTTCTATATTAGCCCCATCTATGGTCCTCAAGACTTCAGGGTACTGTACAACAGTACAGAGTTCCTGCATTGTTCTTGCTGTCTCCTCTGTTGTGCATGGAAAATAGATGTACTCCCTTGCATGTTGCAACATAACATTTAGAAATTGTTAAAATATTCTTGAAGATGAAGCCTGTAACACCCCTAATATATATCTTCTTTTTATCACTGGAATGTATTAGTATAGTAGCTAATATCCTTAATGCTAGACATATCTTGGTTTCCATTAGTATAAGTTCTCCTCAATTTCCTCTTGGTCTGAGTTGGGGGTAGCAGAGGTTGCAGATGTCCTGTAGTCTACCAAGTCAATGCCTAGATCACTGTCATTGTGAAGGAGACATTTTTGCAATAAACATTTGTAATACTGTTTATACTCATAAGTAAAATTACTCTATGCAGAGAAGCTGTTGCTGCTGTTTAGACATTTAGTTGGACTTTTTACACACAGTTGTTTTTCTTTCTTTGCAAAAATATTGTTGTGCATTGTTATTAATTTCTTCCTTGCACAATATTTGATCTGATCACTCTGCCATAAACTGCATAACAAAACAGTAAGGAAGGAGTAGACTTTGGCGCAGAGTACCGCAAAATAATATCCTTTATTGAAACAATGCTATGCACTTTCATCCATTAGTGTAGTGGAGTTCTTCAGAGCAATCAAACACCTATGCACTCACTTCATATTAAACCAGCCCCTAAATTGAAAATCAGTAATAATGGGTGGGGGGCTAGTGGGGGCAAAGGCCCAGTATCAGGAACAACTTTTACATATTATTCATTCACACTTAGAAAGTTGATTGAATAGCAGGTTTGCTTTAGCATGCAATTTCTAAAGAGTATGCAATCTGTAACTCCTTCCTTGCTGTTTTGTTTTTCAGTTTGTTGCTGTGCAGTGTTTTTATTTCTGCTATAAACTGACTTTTTTGGGTGCACCTACATTGTACAGATCGTACTCTCAATGAGATACAGAAGCCCCTTGACTAAGAGATGGTAATGGATAAGAAGGAAATGAAGACATTATTGAAGAGCATTTTCCATATGTGTTTGTAACAGAAGTTTGGGAAGAGCTGATGGTACATATCTGTTGGGCTACAGCCCTCTAGTGAAAATCAGAAAAAATAATTTATTTGTATTTTTTATTATTATTAATGTTATTATTATTATTATTATTATTATTATTATTATTATTATTATTATTATTATTATTATTATTAATAATAGTATTATCATCTAAACATTTCTTTCTCTGTTTTACATCATAGCATAAACTGATTCATGGCTCTTTTATTTTATTATTAATGTACGTACCTAATTGCTTTGTACTGAGCCTTTATTGACTAATGTGTAACATAAATTGGTTTTAAATCTTAATTTTTACTATACTCTGCATTCCCAGGGAGTACACATCACTCTAAAGTGAGCTAAATTGGCCAGCTGTGAGTGACATGGAGAACTGCTATCAAATATTCAAAACTGCTTGCTGCTGTACACATCAAGCAGCCACTGTTTGAGCCGAGAACAACATAGCAGCCAAGTAGACAAAGCAGTGTTCCTTAAACACACATGTGCACTAGGCATAACAACAGATTAGGCAACTTGGAATATATATAAAAGACTAACAATTAAAAGTGTACAAGAAAAGCTAATACAGTTGTAAATGGCATTGAGCAAATTACTATACATGTGGGAATATCACTGATAGTGTCATGTACATCGGTAAAAAAACACAGTGCAGTAAAATGTTTGGAAAAAACAGGAGATGTTTAAACAGACATCCAGGTCACATGAGCTTACAAATTCACATGCCTAAAATGTCTCAAACTACCAATGCAAGGTTAACGAGAAAGCAAGGTTAATGAGAAAGCACATAAATGTGGATTGATTGAGAAAATTAAGGGAACACCTGGGCATACGGATCATACAATTATGTATAGCGGAAGCAATAATAGTTGTGATAGCAGCATGCATGATGTGAAGGGTAGAAACTGTAATAATTGAATACATTCCAAATCAGTATACAATACAAACCAGAAATATCTGCCAGAAAACAGAACTGTCACAGTCAAAAGACAAATTATTAGAAGATCATGTTGCAAATCACCCATACAGATTTAAAAACTGTAACAGAGGAGATGTAATAACATAGGAGAAGTGGGATATGTCATGAATAAAATACTAAGACTGAAATTCTGGAAGACACAATTCAGTTTGAGGTAGTCCAGTAACACCTGTCCTGTGTGTAAACATCAATGCATGCCTATAGACATGATTAGGTATATGTGAAAGGAAGATATTTAGCCCCTAAGAGAAGTAATCATATGTGTGTCTGATGTCAGTAATGTGTGATAATAATGGCTGCATTCACAGTTTTCCCTTATGATGTGTGATTGAAGTGCAAAGTATTTGTGGCTGTGTAAGCATTGCATTATGTGTGTAACTTATGTTGCTGCCACACATGCACAGTTAATACAACCTAACAAAGTACACCTATGAAAGCAGTATACTGTCATGTAGTAAATCAAAATGTCTCCTGAACTGAGTATTGCACAACACATTTGTAATACCTGGATAGCAACAAACAACATATCTCATAGACAGATACAACAGTACCATTGTGTAGTAACTGAACTGTAGAAACTACTATAGATTACATACAACGGATGTATGTGGTCTATAACAGTATTGATATCCTCCACACTTTGGTCTGTACCTACATTGTTTGTCTGTCAGCAGAGCCATTCTGTCAGAAGTCAAATTGCTGAAAGATTTTGTCACAAAACAACAAATGACAATAATTATTCCCCATCATTGCTTACTTATTGTGTATCATGCAAGAAAATACATCATTATACTGGGCATGTTCATAAGGAAGTATAGGAATAAATGGGTGACCAACTACCCATCCCAAATCCACAGAAAACTATTATAAAAATATCCTATTGCACTTCATGACCACCACATGGCATGCCACATTCCAAGATCTCTTGAGTAAGCAATCCTTGTGTGTAAACACCATATAAAAAGCAGAATAGTAAAAGGCATACAGCACTGGATTTGAACACATGCAATATGTATCAATTTCATCTTGACATGTGCACTAACTGATGACAACACACAAATGTTTGCATCATACTTGTCAGAGAACATACACATTTGAAGGAATAACCTGAGTATCGTGTTTGAATGCATATGGCTTCCATTAAAGGGATTACAAATCTTGACTTTTCCCTCCCTAGTTGTAAATTTTTACAGTAAGTCAAATTGCAAATATCAATTGTTTTTGAGAAGTCAATCCTGATTTATATACTCATTAGTTACACCTTTCCAGACTTGAGCACTTATCTATCTGAATTTAAAGAGCTGTAAAGCAACTACTGACACCACAGAAATAATTGTATCTGAAGTCTCATAAAGCATACACTTGAAGGGATAACATCATCTGTCTGTTGCAATGGTTATGCTTCCCATAAAATGTTTTCTGGGGCTCAAAAACCTGTAGCCCTTTTAGTGTTCATACACATGTGTGAGATGCATATCATCATCTGCTGAGTAAGCTAGTCCTGTCTGTCACTATTATCTTTAACAGTTACATCACAAGATTCAAACTGCTGCCTTTCTAGACTCACAATCTGTAGAACTGCATATTAGCTACTAATACCTTAGAAGAAATCATTGCAGTTATCAGGAAGCACACACATCATTGGTGGTATGTTTGAAGCCATGTCACTCATCTAAAATGTGACTGAGTTATCAAAATGCTGCAGCCATGAAACTATTAACCTTATGTTGATTTATCCACAACATATCTATTGATGAAGCCATTGATGCACAATTCTGATAATCTGTTACCAAACCACAGTAGTCGGAAATTGCTAGATATGAAGCATTGCTTATGTAAGCCTGCATTCTAAAGAAGTACATATTAACTGCTTCTGCCAGATGAGACTTTAAACTACAGGTGCCAGAAAGCACATACTTCAACATCTGACTTAAAGATGGTGTTGAATGCTGATGAATCCCCTAAAATGTATTTTGAAGTGTCAAAATCATTTAGCCATGTCAGTGTCCACACAAGTGTGAGTCAACCATATCACCATCTGTTAGGCAGTTGTGCCTGTCACTGCTGTGAACACATGCAGTACCAGATTTGATTCCCTGCCTATCTATTTGCACACAGTATACTACTGTGCATTAGTTGTTTGTGCCACAGGAGACGTCTTACTACAAGAATGAGACAGAATATATTTGAATGAATGACATTGTCGTGTGGCAATGCAGATGTTTGGCTTAAAGTCAGTGACAGAGTTGTGGGGGCCCTCTCCCTGTGTAAATTTTTCTTTTGAATGGATGTATACACACCAGATCTGTTGGATAAGCCATTCCTATATAGCACTATTGTGAAGTACACTCCCACTAGTTAGCTATTGCTGAATTTGAAAATCTTCTTATAAAAGATCACAATACCTTAACCCCCTCCTGGTATAAATGATTCTCCAGAGTAGAAATGTGCACAGCAGATCCATTGGATAAACCAGACTTACCTAGTATTACAGTCACACACACACGCACACACACTCACACACACACACACACACACACACACACACACACACACACACACACACACACACACACACACACACACACACAAACACTCACTAATTAGGAATTAGTGGATTTGTTCGCCTGTCTATCTAATTCCACAGTCTAAGGAACATTGTATTAACTGCCAACACCAAAGGATAAGTCTGGCTACAAGTTGAAGATAGTGAACATTTGAAGGGATGACATCATCATTATGTTGTAAGAAAGATGTTTGGCCTAAAATTGATTGTAATTGTTGGGGGTGCACTCTCTCGTGTAGATTTTTTTTCTGAGTGGAATTGTACAGATCAGATTTAATTTTATTTATTTGACATTTATTTATAAGGAAAGTCTGACTGGACTCCTAGGATCCCATTTTCAGCAGCCCAGGAAGAAAAGCTCCAAAGTACATGTTAATTAATAATACTTTAAAATAGAATTCTTATACTATTGAAATATACATGTCAAAAAATTGCACCAGAAGAGACATGCCAGACATTGTCAATGGCAACAAGAATAGAAACTCCACTACAATCTTGATTAACTACCTGAATAGGAAAAAAGGGAAGAACGACAGCAGAAGAGAAAGCACAGGTACAGCCAAGAGGGTAAAGAAGGAAATCAGTGTGTGCAACAGTAGAAGCAGCTGTGTGAAAAGAGGAGAGATACGAAGGATAACAGAGGTGTAGTCAACATACATGTAAGTATAAACAAAAGCAGAAGTAGGAGGTAGGAGGAAGAGAATACAGAGAAAGCATAAGTGAGGGGTAGAGGTTGTTGAGGAGGTAGTCAGAGGTGTGAAGGTTGTTGTAAAAAGCTGTAGTAAAAGGTAGCCAAGGCAGAGGGATATAGAGCTAAGTGGGTTTAGAGCAAGAACAGATCTATGCTTTGCTTAAGATTTCTTTCATGCATATTTAAATGAGGGAAAGTTAGTTATTTTTAATATTTGTTGGAAGATCGTTCCAGGCCTTGGCAATGTGAGAGGAGTAGAGGTATTTTCCAGAATTTTTGTTGGGCTTATGAATTTATAGAAGTTATTTGTCTTTGGATCTTAGAGCTTATGTCCGAAGATAAGACTGGCTTACCCAACAGATCTTACATGCAGATCTATTGGATAAGCCAGTCCTGCCTAGCACTATAGTCATGTACACTTGCACTAGTTGTTCATTGCCAGATGGGAATACTTGCCTATCTAAGTGCACAGTCTAGAGAACATTGTATAAACTGCCGACACAACAGGAGAGAAACATTTTTACAAGTGTTGGACAACACATACATGTAGTTTACACGACCTTTGTTTGTATGAATGGGCAATGAGTTATGACAGATAAAAGAACAATGCATTGATGACTACTCACTACATACAGTATGAATATCTCATACATCTCATCATTTATAGAAGTTCTTATGTCATGAATGATACCTATGTGTGTCACATTAAGGCATATTAAGTAGTTATATTGTGGCTGATAATTACAAATGTTGAACAGTCAAGTGCCACCCCTGCATTCCTGAATGTTCATCTCAAGATCATTATATAAAACTCTTGATTTATTCTGGGGATCACAGACAATACTTTGTGATGTATGTAAATTGTGTAAGGTAACACTAAGCTATACATGCAAAACATATGTGTGACACTGCCAGCCCAGCTATCTGGAATTTTGTGGATAGTCATGTGTCATTTGTGAATATTATTATGATTCATATGCCTGTCTTACAAAAACTCTGTGTTATATGTATATTAAACTACTGATGCAGAAGTGTGTGTTGAACTGTATGTTATGTACTGAGCTTCAAGTATGTAACCACAGTGTACCATACTGGAAAAGAACAGAGATGTATATAAACTATATACCTGTGTAAATGTATATTTTAATAGTAGAAGCTAGACTATACAGAGTTAACTTGCAAAACTTTAAGAAAATAAGTTGAAATTAAAAGTGCTTTATGATGTGCTATAAAAAGTAGTTTCAGTGCAGCAAGCAGACACAATGTCTAGAGCTAGAAGTTTCTTTCTATTGCTTGGAGAGAAGTAATTACTAGGTCTTAAATGTAGAAGTATTTAATTGTTTTATAACTTCCAGTTCTGAGCAAACAACTGAGAGAGATGAATTTTTCACAGAGAAATGTTAACCTATATTAAGTTTCTGTTAGCCTGAGAACTGACTGCAGGTGACAAAGAGTGATGTCATCCAGGCTCACCCAGCAGTAATGTTTTGATATTAATTTAACAACTCTCTCAGAGAGAGAGAGAGGGGGGGCATTTTGCATCTTGTCTTGGACCTACCGAGAACATCCACTCATCAGCATTTGCCTTGCTAATAGTAAGTGACTAGGGTACAGTGATATCTTTTAGATATAGTTAGGAATATAGTAAAGATTAGTTTAGATGTTTTCTGTATTTATTTGAGACTGTCCTGCAATGCTGTTTTAAAATAATAACTCTGATTCTGAACTCTGTAGTTACTGTGTTGTTTGAGTATTGTCTTGTTTTTTTATTATTTAATATTAAATATATCTAAACATTTTAATTGTGGCTGGTTTGTTTAGAGATATTTAAGCTCTGAGAGTACTTGCATATATATTTGGTGACACTGTATAGGCCACTCCTAAATAGCCTTAGTCTTAGTCACACTTACCATTTGGATTAATAGTAACATTACACAGTAAGACTGGGCATGCTTTGATAAGGGCCTTAAAAGTAGTTGATAAGTAGTGGCTGGTGGTAGCTGGTACTACCTTATAGTCTGGGCAGAAAGGGGCATAGCTATTAAACCTGTGCCAGCCTTTCCCAGGTATGTGTTTCTGTTTGTGTATAAAACAAATCTCAAAGTGTGTGTGTGTGTGTGTGTGTGTGTGTGTGTGTGTGTGTGTGTGTGTGTGTGTGTGTGTGTGTGTGTGTGTGTGTGTGTGTGTGTGTGTGTCAGCTATTTGGGCAGGGACACAAAGCACCGGATGGACAGAGAGGGTGCTGAAAGTTTTGGCTTGACTACTCAGTTGAGATCTCAACCCTACAGCTGTGTCAGTGGGGAGTCTTGCAGAAACCAGCCCCAGACTGACTGTGATCTCTTTTTGCTCTTAAGGGAAATTGTACTTTACTGTATGTGCACTTGTAAACCTCCCAATGTGTACATTCTTCACTGGTGCTAGTGGTGAAGATTGAGGCTCCTTGATTACTGGTCCAGTGCAGGGGCATCACACTCTGCACACATTCTTATTAATATGCAAGTATGTGTCCATTGGTAGCAGTTCTCTGAAACACAGTTGGACTGGTAATGTGCTTCAGTGGAAAAATCATAGGTTCATCGGATGGTAATAGGCTATTAGCCTGGAGGCCCTTATAAGCATAGCCAAGAATTTTCCCCATGTTCCCACAAAGTCAGCACCTCTTTCCCCTGTCCAGCAGGGACACAGGTGGGATCCCAGGGAGGTATTTTCTGTTTCCCATCCATTGGTCCAGGTTCCTCTTAAAGAGGGCTAGATAGGTACTCTGCTTAACTTAGAAAGGAAGTCTGTTCCACAGGTGGGGGAGTCTCTGGGACACAAATCTATCCTGCCAACAAGTTCTATTAATGTCACAGATTAGGTTTAGGCCTTGTGTGTGAGTTGCCCAAATGGATTTTGACTTACGGATATGCAGCAACTCCATCAAGGCTGGTTCTGAGATGGCCTTGTATGCCAGACATAGGTCACCTCTTAGCAGTCTCTATGAGGCTGAGTAGAGTGATGGGGCTTTTAGCCTATCTGTATAGGACAGATGTTGGAGACACTGGATTTTCCTGGTCAGGAACCTCTGTGGTCTCTCTAGCTGCTGCATGTGCTTGGCAAGTTACATGCTGAAGGGGACATTGTAGTCGATAACTGGTCTGATAAGGGAAGAGTACAGGGATGTTATAACTTCCTTGTTCCTGGATGAAATGCCCTTACCTATGAGGTGGGCCATCTAGAAAGCCTTCTGTACAATGGAGGCAATGTGGTGGTCTGGTGGTCAAAAGTCAGGTGACTATTAATCTGGGTACCCAAGTCCCTCACTAATGCTTGCATGCTTAGTACATTGTTATCAATGTGATAATTAGTGGGGACACCATTTTCCCCAAAAGGGGATAAAGATGCATTTCTTGACATTCAGTTTGAAGCCATGCTCCTTGCACTCATCATTAGTTTGGGTAAGGCCCTTTTGGAGGATGTTCACATCACTAGGGGAATTTGACACAGTGCGCAGCTTGCAGACATCTGCAAACTTGGTCAGCCAAAGACCACTGGTTTTGGCTTGTACCTCAGAAAAGTATATCCCAAACAGCAAAGGCCTCAAGATGGATCCTAAGGGAACACCACTCATTTTGGGTCGACTACTGGAGGTGCCTTCCCCTATTTTGACTGAGTGGGTTCTATCAGTGAGCCAGCTCGCTACCTATCTGGTAACGTACAGGTTGATACCTAGCTGGGAGAATTTATCTATTATGCCTGAGTGGTGAATAGTGTTGAAGGCTTTGGCTAGGTCAAGGTAGGCAGTGCACACTGTCTTCCCCTCATCCATGGCTTTGGTAACTGTTTCAAAGTAGTTGACCAAGTTTAATAGGCATGATCTCCCTATTACAAACCAAACTGTGTGGGATCAAGTGTTTGGAGATTTCCAATGTCCTTGTTTATAAGGTCCATGATAATGTGTTCCATGGCCTTGCAGATCAGGTTAGTTAGGCTGATGGGCCTATAATTGCCTCGGTCAGTGGATGCTCCAACATTGTGTAGAGGGATGACAGTGGCTGTCCTCCACTTGGCTAGGATGAAGCCAGTGCTCAGGCTTTGGTTGAATAGGGTGCATAAAGGAGCTGAGAGCTCATTCTTAAATTAATTTAGGATTCCACCAGGGATGTTGTGAGGTCCCATGGTGACTGTATTTTTTGCCTTTGAGAGGGCATTAAAGACCTGTTCCCTGGTGATGAAGGGAGGGGGCAGGTGCTGGGGGTGTCCTGGTTTACTGATGGGGGGACAGGGGAGGGAAGTTTTCACTGAATTTGTCTGCCAGCAGGTTGGCTATATCTACGGAGTTTGCATATATGGTGTTTTGACCACCAGTTCAGAGCAGTTTGGGTGTTACCTCTGAAAATGCAGAAGTATATGAAGAAGGCCTTGTGATTGTCCTTAGTGGATGTGACCAATTTGGATTCAAAGTTAGCCTTAGAGGATTTCACCAGTGGCCTTATTTGTTTATTCAGACAAAGGAGAGATTGCTTCTAACTCGGAACCTGCTCCTTCTTGGTCCTGGACAGCAATTCTTTCCATTTATTATATTGTTTATTTATCCTGCTGTCCACCAGACAGGTTTACCCTTCCTTGAGGAAGATGATTTGGTCCTGTCAAGTATTGCTGATTCCATACCGCTATGTAGGTGCTCATATAATTTTTTTGTGTAGGTTTGGACATTAGTGCTAGTTCCAACTGAAGGAATGGTGGCTGTGAAGTTGCTTATACCTGCTCTCAGGAGATTGTTGTCAGCTTTGGAAAAGTTTCTTTGTTTGACCCTGATGGTGGGGGGGGGTCAGGGGAGATGGTGACTTTAAAAGTGATTGCACTATGGTGGGATCTTATCAAGGAGGATGACACTGTAGGGTTTCTACAGTGGCTACACCAGGTCCAGGATATTTTCACCTCTCATGGGGGTGTCGACCAGCTGATTCAATGTATTGGCATTGAAGAAGTCAAGGAATGTCTGGGTGTTCATGTTTGGGCTAGAATAGGTCTTCCACTTTATGGCTGGGTAGTTAAAGTTACCCAGGATCAGGGTAGACGGTTGAATCTTGATGGAATCAAGAAAGTCCAGATAGGTGGAGTGGGTGTCTTGAGTCATGTTTGGGGGTCTGCATCTAGCTATGATTTGAATAGGTGTTTTGTCAACAGTTAACTGCACTTGGAGTGTCTACTGTGCGTCCTACCATTTGACCAGCCTGGAGGAGTGTATGTCTTTGATGAATATTGAAACTCCACCTCCTTTGGTTTTGTAGCCGTCTCCTTGGGGACTGAAAGTTTGGTAGGATAAGTGACCTGGCAAGGCTGGGGTACTCTCCCCTCCTTTGAACCAGGGTTCAGTGACTGCACAAATGTCAGCATCCTCCAGGGTGAGGAATGCTTGCAATAAGTTCAGTTTCATGCTAAGACCCATAGCATTTAGCAGCATGACCTTTAAATTTCATTTAGAAGAATATTTCATGTTGGTAATTTTTTGCTTATGGCTATATCTATAAAGGCACTATGGGGGAGGCAACAGCCTTTGTCAGAAGCCTGAAGCCCAGGGGAGACAAATCAAGGTCACATCTGGCAAAGCATCATGGTCTGTCAATCATGCCCTTCCCATTTACGTTGTGCAGTAAGGAGACAGCATCACAGCAAACTCCCCATATCTTGACTACAGTAAGCCAGTAAGTCATATAAGAGGAATATAAGCCAAGTACATTATTTTCTTTCTGCCAAAGTAACTTACTAAAGTGCACTTCTGACAAAATGTGTGGCTTTCTAGCAAATGACAGAGGAATGAAGTCACTATATAAAAAAATAAATCTACATGTCAGTCTTCTTATCCTTCAAGTTTATAATAGAAATAATTACAGTCTGTCCTGTTTACAGCCTTTGTCCCCATACCTCTCAACTGTTCAGATCTTCACATCATTGTCCAGATTTTTGTTTCATACTTTTGGTCTGCTCATCATAAAATCTGTGGTTTTCTGGAAGATCATTGAGTATTTAATTAAATAAATAGTGACAGTCATTTGAGTTTCAGACTCAATACCATTCGTAAAATCCTTGCTAAAGCAAATTATGTTATTCTAGCAACTTTCTAGGTTTATAAGAGCACTATATAGAAATTGTGCCTATTTTTAGGTCTTTGTCCATCCCTCCACTATTTTTGGCTTTGTCCATATTTTTCTCCCTGAAAGGTTGATATGTATGCTTGTTCCCACCTTTTCTTTTGGATTTGTCAGATTTATTGCACTTACATGTAGAAAGGTATGAACAGGGTTGACATACCAGTACACTAAATAAAGAAATAAGCAGATACTGGTTGTGAGTTAGAACATCTATCAATAAGTTCACAAGGGGAAATGTTATGTGACAGAAAACCTTAACTATTGCTTGACAAACTGGTGGATTTGAACACTTGCCAATCAGTATCGACATGCTCTAGACATGAGCATTTTCTGACTAAATCACAAAGGAAGTAATATTTCACGTAGTAAAACTTGCATATTTGAATGGTCAATGAAAAAAGTATGAAGCGAAGGACTATGTGTGTATCAGATGTCGTAACAGCAATAAGCACTGATATATCATGTATGGTGTGCTTTAAACCCTGGAG